>NC_061110.1:49166195-49188695 GCF_015104395.2 Macrobrachium nipponense | reverse complement strand
AAGGAAAACTTTGCATGAAGTCGGTCTATTTTTGTTTCTTCTAATTCAAATCTATCTTGAAACGTGCGAGGATGAAATGTGCAACGGTTTAGAATATTAATTTGATTATCTTTCCCTCCGGTGCGAAAAATGTATTAATTTTGACTCATTTATTTCCATGTTTTATTTTTATTTTTTCTTGAGGGTTTCGTTGCTGTTTCCGACCCCAGTATGACTTAGTGACCACTCAGCCCTCGGTTTTGAAATGAAGTATATAATTCAAACCTTGATCTTCCATATGATGCATTTCAATAAGGAACTAAAGCTATTTGTTCAACAGACTAATATCTTTCTACTTCTGTTGAGGTGCCACGACGCCTCATTTCCATTTTTCAGTGGTCTCATGTTCCCTTTCACGTTTTCCTTCGAGTAATGATGCGTGCAAGTTTACGATAGGTATCCCTTGCTATCGGTTTTCTATTTTCCAACAGTTAATCTTCAATGCATTCATTTTTTTTATTGTTATAATCCAAGTATTCATTTTTATAATCCAAGTATAAAATGGTTTTTTCTTCCAATCTACGTTCTGGTATTTTTTTCATCGATTTTTCTCATTTCAGCATTGCGTTCTGCTGAAGCTTGATGGGCAACCAATCCGTCATTTACCTGATTGCATGAACATAATAACTTAAAAAAAACGCAGCTAATTCCACAGATGGCTTCGGTATTCAGCTCCATGACACCATAAGAATCGCACAAATTCCTTGATTCCAGAGGAACAACTTCAGCTTACTTGTTTCTGATGGCTTCATCATGTAGCACCTCATGTAGTACAGTAGTCCAAGGGATGAGAACGCACATAAAACAGAAAAAAAAAAAAAAAAGGTTTTACGGTGTTCGACGACACGAGTTCAGACAACAAAGAACGTCTCGAACGAGTAAGATGGTCCAGTAACCAGGCAACATTTCCAATATTAAATTCTGAGAGAAAATAAGCTTACCTAATGAATCAATATAATTGAATGAACCGACTCTTAAACAGCTTTCAACGGAAGACGCATTTAAACCAACCTCTTATTCTGGAGAGCAACGATTATTTCCATTACAAAGGGAGAAAAATAAAAATTGGCTGCTTTTAAAAAAAATCATAACTGATATTCACAAGCTTCTTCAAATATTCTTTTGCCCTAATTAGCAATGATATGAAAAGCTTCGCTTCTAAAGGTGAAAGTTATCTTTATGGTAAATGAGAATGAGTTCATTTAAAATTAAAATGATTTCACCCTATCACTAAACTATGAAATACTATTTCATAATAATGTGGCCCCCTATCGAAGTGTCCGTGTGCAGACAAGGGGATCTGAAACAGTTGCCTTTTTAACTTTATTATGAATTATGCATAGTGACGCCACTGTGTAGGCCTACTGGTGGCTGATCGGCAGTCCAGCCAGTTCTCTTGTGTCTCTTGTTTTGTGGTAGCAACACCACCTAAATTGGCAGGGAGGGCATTTGGTGACTTCATATTTTATCTTCAAGATTGAGTTCCCCGTAGCCTTCGCCAATTTTTGACGGTAGCATCAATATGAAGTCGGAAATATTCAACAGTTGTTGCTAGATAATTACCTTTATTTTCAAACTCATTCATTTGCATTTCTTTTTATTTCTCACAAGTGAAATAATGCTATGATTTCAATAATTACCGACTGAAAGACACACACTATTACCCAGTTTATTTACAACATGATTTATGGAAGCTGCAATTATATACTTTGCCTTAACCAAGCTGCCTGCCCTCATAAAGGTACTATGTATAGGTGACATATTTATGAAAATAAATATTTCTGAAGTAATAGCATAAATTCAAATAACACTGTTCTCTGCTCCCGATCACTTTTAAAAATATGCTAAGAAAAATACCAACAACAATTTAAACGATATTTAAATATATGAATTTATGAGTGAAATTCAATAGCTGACCTGGAAAGTCAATTTTCGCCTTGATGCATCAACGACTTCCTAGCCCAAGGTGCTCTATTCGAAATGTGCATCTTTTCCATCATTTTCTAGAAACTCTTCAACAAATATCTGCATAAAATGGAAAATGATTGTGTGAAATATGTAAACCAGGTGTACTCATTATGCAATAATTGTTTAACAACAACGACGTTATTTAAATACAACATTCTCAGAAAGACGAATTCATCACGAATAGTCCCTATTCCTTACTTGGCTTCCGCTCCTCTAAATTGAAGAAATGGCTTGAAAGATATTATCAACTGGGTCTGTAGAGGCAATAAAAACCTCTTCAAGAAATTGGTACCCATAAAATTCAAAAGCTAAATTAAAATCGTATGAAACGGTCACCATTGGTGACTTTCATTATATGACAAAACAATAGAATTTTCTTTCATAAATATTCTTAATACAGCGGCGCTCAAATATATAAACATACAGGAAAAAAAGAATCTTGCTGTGAATTATTAGACTCTAGGCTGTTGAACTTCCGGGAAAACAAATGACTCGCCTAGCAAGGCCCAACACAGCAGACATAACCGGCTTCTGTAAAATGGCTGACTTGTGACAATTATTAGTCATGCAGTTTTCCGTTTCTGCTTATGAACGGCGTCAACGTAAACACAGCAGAGTAAACGCGATTGCAATGTTCGTATGTCTGAGAGAGAGAGAGAATAGGAATGGGTGTGGAAGGGTTAACCTCTGAAGGAATATATTGATCGTAAGGGCTGGCAATGTGTTTTTCTTTCTGTTCGCAAAAAAAAAAAAAAAAAAAAAAAAAAGGAAATTGCGCCGAAGTTCCTTCGTCGCGATCGAGTTTTCTGTACAGCGTATAATGTACGATATCCTCAGCCAGGCCCATGATACTCTCAGCCGCAGCCCATGAAACTTTCAGCCACAGTCCAGTGGTGGCCTGTATAGTTGCCAGACGCACAATCATGGCTAACTTTAACCTTAAGTAAAATAAAAACTACCAAGGCTAAAGGGCTGCAATTTGGTGTTTTATGATTGGAACATGGGCGGTCAACATACCAATTTGTAGCCCTCTAGCCTCAGTAGCTTTTGAGATTTGAGGATGGACGGACAGACAATAAGCAATCCCAAAATTTTTCTTTTACAGAAAACTAAAATACACCAAATGAATGTAGACCAGCTCTCAGCTCTCAGAATCTCCAAGGGTTTTTACCTTATCAAGACGACGACGATGATTTTCGAGGACAGTAAGGTCTAAAAATATTTCTGAAACATTTCTTCTATTCGCGATCTCGCCGTCAGTCAAACTATTCCTGGGCCATATTCGTCGCGTCAAGAAAAACTAAAGAAAATATGTTCGAAAGAAAAAGAGGAAAAAATAATAATCTGGGAACTGTAAAGCGTAAGTAGTTCTTTACGATGAAAATTTTTGGTTGCATAACAAAATAAGAAAAGGCAAAATAAAAATAAAGGCAAAATAAAAATAAAAACAAGATAAATTAATATTAGAAAAAGGACCCTTTAATTCAAAGTATAAAGAATTTTGGAAATGTGCGTCTCAAAATTAGTTATTCCAATCTTCATTCTGTACTCATTAACATAAGTTTCCTAGACGACTCGGAATTGTTGCCAGCCCCTTTTCTGTGTTCTTGAACGAAACAAAACACTATTCAGTGTCTCTGCATCAACTCGGTAAGAGAGAGGAGAGAGAGAGAGAGAGAGAGAGAGATTCTGGGCAAGCACCTTTAACGAACCCCAAGAGTCTGGGGATCACAAGCCTGCTCAAGTCGTTCAGCTGCGATTAAAAGCCAGCGGATATCCGCCATCTCCCTCCCTGCCTCCGACCCCAAGCCGTTAGCGACGAGCGCGTTTCACAGGACGGACATGTCTAACGAACATCTCCTTCTCCAGGACACGTCAGAAAAAAGACGTCCTTCTTCGATCATGCTCGAAAGAGAGCCATCTGAAAATTCATGTCTTGTTTCGCAGACATTCAGAGAAATTTCAAATGGTGGACCTCAAATACGTTTTCCTGAGCGCTATCTTTTATAGGTTATTGGAGGACATAAAATTCTTGCGATACAGCGCACAGAATTCTTCAAAATCATAGTGTCCTTAGCAGATGACCAGCAATAATAAAAAAAAAGGCAAAATACGAGTTAGTGAACACACAATGTGAAGGAGCATCCAGTCTTGATAATTATGCATATGAGTACATTATGAGTTTACTGTTCAGCCACACAAAATATTGCACGTGGTTAAACTCAAACATAAAGGATCTGCATATAATGAAGAGCAGAATGATAGCAGTATGCAAAATCTAGCAGAATTAGTTTCTTACAAAGCAGCATAAAGAGCGTAATATTATATATATTAATATTTTTATAATATATATTATATATATATATATATAGACTAAATTTTTATATATATATTATATACTATACATCGTTTAAATAGTTGTTGTTATTTGTCTTAGAATATTATTGGTGGTCATCTGCTAAGGATACTATGATTTTTAGGGATACTGTGCAGAGTATCGCAAAATTTCATGCCCTCCAATAACCTATAAAATAATATATATAATATATATATATATATATATAATATATATATATATCTATATAATATATATATATATATATATACACACACATATATATATATATATATATATATATATATGTATATATGACACATATATATATATATATATATATATATATATATATATATATATATATATATATATATATATATATATATATATATATATATATATATTATATATATATATATATATATATATATATATATATATAATGATGTAGTATGTATGTATGTATGTATGTATGTATGTATAAGGACAAGTCTTGAGCTTTCTTGAATTCTCAGTCTGGTAAACATAAGAGACAAAATAATCTGGTGAACATGCCATTGTTCATTATGAAAGTATTTTTTTTCTCCCCAGCCCTTGCCCAACAAACCGGCTTTAGCTGACATTCTAAACCATATAAGTGAACAAGTTTCGTGTTTATGAAAGGTAACTCCAATACCGCCTGGTGATTGTCCAGAGGTAGATCACAACATGTTTTTCTGAGACAGACAGCGGAACAAGTCTCTCTTGGAAAAAAAAAAAAAAAAAAACAGGATCGCAATTTACGATTAAAATGTGAACTTTATCAAATTTACGTTTGTTTTTTTTAACGCTTACGAGAGGTATCAATACCTTACCTAAATTCCTTTGACTAAAAGTTATGTTTAATTGGGATTAACTGTAATTCAAACATACATGGACCTCTGTCTCAGAAGGTTTATGTAATTTACTTGCTAGTAAGTCGTCCGTATAACTGAATGTTTCAGGATACGTACTTGAGCATCAAACTAACATATAATAAGAAACTTAAAAGATATCGACCACTCTTTTTTATTACGTGAGTAAATGTGGATAAGGGAGCGAGACATTCAGGGTGTGTATGAATGGCGGATCTCGATGAACGCACAGTAGTCTACGAAAGACGAAAGTTTCAATAAATAGTTGACATAAGCGGCCAATTAATATTACTTTCGGAGTGTTTCTTTGTTCCGAGGACGCGCATTTCAGGCCCAGACTACGTCTGATTGTTATCCGCCATGAACTTCCGCAAGTTCAAGAAAATGAGATGCTGAGCCGTGTACCCAATTTGATCGATACTCCGCAGGTGCTGACGGCTGTACACTGCTTGTTGGCCAGAAAATGTGAAAAGGAAATCATTAGAGAACGTCGAGATACGAATTAATTAAACTTTACGAGAAAACTGTTTGGTTCATTCAAATGCTTTCACATTACATTTCCCATTGCTTTCAGAGTTATAAAGAATATAAATCAACCAAAATATATATTTTAGTTTTAGTTAAAGGCAAATAAAAGTACTGAAAAACACGTTCAATATACGTTCTTACAAAGCTTATCCATCGCATACAGTCTGTACCTGGCTTTGTAACGCTCGGCTGAGAGGGCTGTGTTTGTTCTAGCCTACGGGTTATTCAAGGTGGGTCCTTATGGTACGCGTACCGTCTACGCCCACGTCTACACCTGGATATACTTGTAGTCAAGGGAAGTTAGAAAGCCCATCTCTCTCTCTCTCTCTCTCTCTCTCTCTCTCTCTCTCTCTCTCTCCGCCACGGTTTGGAAGCTCGTTTAAATACCTAATATATTTGCTGGTTCACTTCTATTCATTTGCACCTAAATAACTTCGTCTGAGTATTTCCAATGCCGTCTTGGCACAATTGTTACTGACTTGATACATTTACCAATGATTAGGAAGAACTGTCATGAAATGTATATTACGTGTGTGTGTCTGTGTGTGTATATGTATGTATATATAATATATATTATATATATATATTATTTGTATGTATGTATATTGCTCCGTTTATAGATCTCTTCTTCTACCCAGTAATTAATTCATTATTTTGCTTTGTAAAACGGCAGCCATAGTCCTCTTAATATCAGCTGATTTGGGCGGGAAACCAAAACTAGCCTGCCAGATGTAGGAATTTCCTAAGTTGGGGGAAAATAGACTCTTGTCAGCTTTAGGGACGTATCTCAAAGGGAAGGATGTAGGCAGACTGGTACTTCTTAGGCCTATATCTTAAGCTCTTTTTCCTGTGAACCCTCTGCTGGCTGTATGTTCTGTTTCCAGGGTTGCCCTGCTCGTGGGGGGTTAAGCTGACTCCCAACACCCATGAAAAACACCTGGATTCGTCCTCAGTAAGCTCCAGTCGTGACCTCGGACGGATGTCCGCGGCCAGCCTTCCCACATTTAGGCCTATCCATGGCGTACTGGCGCGCCAAGAGACCCAGACCTAAGACAAAGCCGGGCACCACATTTTCTACAAAGATCCACTGATCATGGCACCCAGGTACGTCTTGTGAAACAGCATATTGCCAGTCCCTTACATCCTATTATCTATTTGATCCCCATTTTCCCAATTCAAACTTCTAAAAAGAACTCATCCCTTTGTTTCCTCTCACTGCCTCATGGCCGCATGCTTCCCCTTGTGTGATCGTCCCAGACAAATGAAGTCATTGCAAACCTCAGTGAAACATTAAAGTTCCTTTTCCCCAGTGTTAGAGAACGAAACAATCAAAATCAGACAAGAAATCCTTTTTTCTTTTATCTTGTCTAATCTGGGATTCTTTTCCAGATTCCCTGAGTCACGTGTCAAGTCTATCTGCCTGCAAGTGTTGCATTCCCGCAAGATTATGAAACCAGCTTTTACGAATTCCATTTTGAGCCAGCTATTATCCATTTGTGAGAGATTATAAGTCCATGTGGGGACCAGTAGCATTTACTTTTCTCCAGGCCAGTACGAGCCTCTTGTAAATAAATAGCTGTAAAGTATTTAGCTGAGTTTCTGGCGACCTTTCCTCTAGAGTAAATTATCACTATAAATCCTTTTTACGGTAAGTTCAAGTAATTTATTGTTTTTTTTTTCTTCAACTATTCCTGTTTACGTATCGGAGTTCTTTCAAGGCCGGGCTCATACGTAAAAATGGCGACCTTGCCAGGATTCGAACCTAGCTTGCTAAAAAAAAGCTTGTAAATCGCATTATCCCTTGTAAAACGAATGTAAATGTTTTTCAAAGCGCAAAAAACAAAGCACACTTGCAGCGGAAGAGACAATGACTCACGGTAAGGTATACCATTCATATAAAATGATTATTTTATAACCAATGTTAGCTTAAGGTACGTTTAAGTATTTTTATTACGAAGTGTTTAAAAGAGTGTTAGTTAGAAATATTATATGGTAACGGCCAGAGCGCCGAGTGAATTCTATTTGTAAATCCCATTGTTCTCGTCTGACAAGACACGAGCACGTGTAAGATAGATGCCAGAAAGTACTAGATCAAACTAGGAAGTGCTTTGCCAGGGTTTATTGTTGTGTTGGAAAGCCTAGCTAGTTAGGAGTGTTCTGCTAATAGTTACGGCAAAAGAAGTGTACAATTCTTTTGTCTGTTATAGGTTAGGGGAATTTAACGGAGGCTTCATTCCAAGTGTTGGTAACCGTTCAAGCTGGCCAGCTTTGTAAGCTTCGCGCCTGCGCTGTCCCAGCCAGCCTTTGTTTCACTCAAAGCGGCAGCCATGTTTTTATCCCTTTAAGCATTATCTCAACGATTTAAGCAAAGTAACGTAAGTCTTGATAGTTTAACGTAAATAATATTAATCTCGGTACTAGTATCTATCGTTCTGCCAGAGAAATTAACGTAATTTGCCTTGAATAAGGAATTAGAATTTCGTGTTGTAAATTGTCTCCGCGTTTACAGAGAATCAGCTGTTTGAACGACACGCTGCCCAGCTCGCTCAATGCGTCTCACCTAACATCGCTCACTCGCTCGCTGAGCGAAAGTTTAATTTCCTTTCGTACTAAACGTAACCTTTTTCCATTTACAAAAAATGTTTGCTAACATTTCATTTTAAAATCCTTACCATCATTTCACTTGTCACAGGGACCTAGTATCCTTACGTAAAGTTAAAGTAAATCTTCAAAGAGTAAATCACAAGAATTGTTAACGTAAAACGCGTCTTTGTTAAATTCATATTGAAACGCAAATCATTTCATAAGCGCAAGCCGCTACCATTAACGTAAAAATCGTTCATCGCTAGCGCGTTATCATTTTCATAAATCGTATTCCAAAGCAATTCTTTCATTAAACGTTAACGTAAGTAAATAATTTAACGCAAGTTGCGTCATATTCAACTAACATTATTAGTTCAATTCAATACAAGGGAGTTTTCATATATCATTTTTCACCCTCTCCGAGAGAGAGAGAGAGAGAGAGAGAGAGAGAGAGAGAGAGAGAGAGAGAGAGAGAGAGAAAACATTATTCGCGAAGCCAAGAGTACTACGTTCATTACTTATAGCATGCAGAACTAACATTATTTTTGTCTCTTGTGTCTTTATTTACACTGAGCGTGATACGTACGCGCCTGTGTCCATTGCAGTTTGCAAGCATTTATTTCATTTACCGAGTACTTCAGCGAGGGACTGAGCATTTCTAAAATTACCGTTACCTGTCGTTGCCCGAGTGGTTTTTTCATTTTCTTTATCACAAAAGACTTGCGTATACCGCAAGCACAACCCGCACGGTGTGCCACGCAAATTCATTACTTCCAGACAAGGAAGCCTACCAGTCTAGGACTGGCCACCACCAGTGCACGTCAGGTCTTATCATTTTACAGTGCCACTAATTCGCGACACTGTCCATTGACTGGCTGCTGAAGTACTCCCACCTTTTACTTTCTCTCCTCCACCATTACACTCTGCCACGAGCAGTGCCATTTCATTTCTGTATACTTGAGTATACTGCATTTAGCGTCCGGGACACACCAGCACGATACCAGTGCTCCAAAAGGAATGCCTCCTCATAAGTGCCATTGCACCTGTACAGGCCGTACAGGTAGCCATTCTACCTGCGTGTCCGTCCTTACGGAACGCCCAATTCATTAATGTCCATGTACAAGGGTCAGTGATCCTTTGGACCTCTCCAAGGGAACGCCTCCCAATGTGCCGCAATACCAGCCCTAAGTGCTGTCAAACCTGCGTGTCCGTCCTTACGGAACGCCCAATCCATTAGTGTATCCGCTATCCCAGATCACCCAATCAAGGGAACGCCTCCCGAAGTGCCGCAATACCAGCACTACTAGTGCTGTCTCAAAAAGGAACGCCTCCTGAAGTGCCGCGCACCTGTACAGACGTACAGGTAGCCCTATACCTGCGTGTCCGTCCTACGGAACGCCCATTCATTAGTGTATCCGCTATCCCGGATCACTCAAACAAGGAACGCCTCCTGAAAGTGCCGTGCACCTGTATTGGACCTGCAGGTAGCCCATTCTAGCGTCTCCCAAGTGAGGAATGCCCTTAAGTGTGACGTACGCTGCACACTCCATGTGATTGTCTCACCTCATCGGAAGGTGCCATCCCAGAAGTGCCACCAACTTACGGGACACTTCCCAAGTGCCACAGAGCACCCAGTCTTTTCAGACTTTTTCATTACCATTATTGCAGAACCCATTTCCAAGTGAGTGCCACGTTACATAGTAGGCACTCCCATTTCATTCAGTAACCTTCCTGGCCATTATTTTCAACTCTACCCGAGCCTCTACTGCAGCCTAAGGGAAATGTCTTCCCCTGCTTCCCGTGACTTCTTTGCCATAGAGCTAGAGAAGCTCCGAGCCCTCATAACTCGGGCAAGGAGGCCAGTTACACTGGACCAGCACTTGACCACTGGATAAAGGCGCAGCAGGATGCCGCACGCCTGCAAGAAAAGGAAGAAAGGGAAAACCAGAGAAGAGCCAAAGAAGCAGAAAAGAAGGCAAGTGAAGAAGAGAGAAAGCATGAGCTAGCTCTCAAGGAACTCCAAATCAAGCGGGAGAAGGCCCGTAAGGAGAGTATCTTAGCTCCAGCCACTCTGTCAGCTTCCAGCCCTGCACCCACTGTCTCTCTTAGTCCCGCCATCTCTGGTCACCCTGATATCTTTTCTATTTGTGAGCCTGGCCCTGATCCAGTGCACGAGATCGAAATTCCTGCCGCATCCTGCCAGCCTTTTACCATTTTACTGCCTACCTCCTCCACTTTGGAAGAGGTAAGCCCACCAGTTGACCCCAGACTTGTTTCCGAGGGTAATTCAACAGAGGACTCTTCACCTGTGCCCGAGCACACTGCCAGCCTTGGTGACCCCACAGATTCGCAACCTGTGGGACCATCTCGGCCTTACCGTCCAGTGCCACGGAAGAGGTTCTGGAACAAGTTCTGCCGAGACTGTGGCCGCAAGGGTCACATGTCTGCAAATTACGGAGGGTGCGCTAACCACAATATTCCAGCCATCGCAATCGCAATGGCCGTCACCAATTCTTCCTCACTAGGACCCCCAGCTAAGGGCCCTATAACCGTCGCACCCCTCCAAAGTCAGTATCAGCCAAGCCACGTCAGAGCCTACGACAACTCTGGCGCTCAAATCTCACTGATACGGAAGACCGAATTCCATAAGGGGCTAACGTCGATAGACGTCAACTAATCACAATTGAAGGCATCAATCATATCAAGCTGATCCTTCCGACCATACAATTGAGAGTCACCCGACCTCACTTCTCCAAGGTTTGTACCCTTGCAGTTGCAAGCTACATCCCAGGAGGTTAAGACCTCCTCCTAGGGCAAGACATGTAGTCTCCCTCACCGTTCAAGAAGCCTAGGGGTCCTAACCCCTCAACAAATCACTCCAAAGCAAGGAGTCATCGAAATTCTACTTCCTCCAGGAAGTACATCCACCAACAGTCTCCCCCGTTCCCAAGGAGGGAGATTGATCATTCATAGTTCCGTTGCAAAACCTGCAACGTACTAGGGCACTCCACGAATTGGCCTAGGTGCCCTAGCCGACTACCAGCAACAGACACTGTCGATTTTCCACAAGGCTTAGCCTTCAAAAAGAGACAGGAGTCTCTGTCTCCCATTTCCAAGGGCACGCTGAGAGGTATTGCACCTCCGGTACCCACCACAGGTCCAGTCGACTCAACTCTCTGCCAGTGCCACTGGCAGCACTGGCAGTGCCAAGCTCCGTCCAGCCTGGACGTGGAGCCACCACCGAACTTGACCTCTGCGCCTGGCCCCGAGCTAGCGCCGGCGCCTAACCTTATCAAGGATCCTCCTACAGGAGATCCTCCAACAGGCATGGAGCTTACCGCAGCCCATGGCCAATCCAAAGTCCATGAGTCTTCTTCACCCTTACCTCTGTCGCCCAAGGATGAACCTCCGCAGACCTCACATTCATACCTCCTCTGGAAAACCAGGAACTGCCCGACCAGGAGTCAGCCTGGAGTTTTCCCCTTACGACGGTTGTCGCAACAGCCGAAGTGAGCCTCTCCGAGTGACGACGGTTGCTGCAGATACCTGAATAGGTGTCTCTCTGCAATCCCTCAGGCTACCACTGCCTCTGCTCCTGACGGCGTTTCTGGCCTTACCCCAGAGTCGGTGCCTCCGTCTTCTCCTAGGACTGGTATAGCCAGGTCCTGGAGGAATAAGAAGAAGAAGAAGGGACGTAACAAATCATTAACACACTAACCAAAGAGCCACATGCTCTCCTTGACACCTGTGCCCGAGGTACAGTGTCACATTCATTTGCAGAATGATCCTGGCACCTACCCAGAGAAGGTAGCCAGCATGATCTCTGCCAGTAAACTAACCCTCTAACCCCTAGAAATTGTGATACTAACACTCATGTAAATGTCATAATTACCTAATTACACTTCCATCCTGGTAATGCACTAACCACTCATCATCCTCACGCATCATTACCTCACATCATGTATTTTAACAATTCCGTCGCTGAACTGCTGCTGTGCGTACCACACTCTGGAATGATTGCGTCTCGAATTAACTGTAATGAGTAGGTTAGGCTAATGATTTAGTACCAGGGCATTAGGTTAGTAGCAAGTAGAATTTTCAAGTAACCCTATCTAGGGGTAGAGTAGATTGTCGTCACAGGCGACCCGTAGTTATTACTTAGGCTAGACTACATTACTCCATTAAGTTAGTACACTTAGCATCTCTGCCTATAAGTAGGTAGGCCACTGTAGTTAGCTGTATCACTGCTCAAAAAACTTCAAGTTAGAGTAGGAGAACTGGGTAGTCGAGACGATCAACTTATTCAAGCCAAGGCCTTCACGCCCGAAAGGGAGTGAATGCCTTCTTAACAGGGAGAGCTGCTACGTTTATAGATCTCTTCTTCTACCCAGTAATTAATTCATTATTTTGCTTTGTAAAACGGCAGCCATAGTCCTCTAAATATCAGCTGATTTGGGCGGGAAACCAAAACTAGCCTGCCAGATGTAGGAATTTCCTAAGTTGGGGGAAAATAGACTCTTGTCAGCTTTGGAGGACGTATCTCAAAGGAAGGATGTAGGCAGACTGGTACTTCTTAGGCCTATATCTTAAGCTCTTTTTCCTGTGAACCCTCTGCTGGCTGTATGTTCTGTTTCCAGGATTGCCCTGCTCGTGGGGGGTTAAGCTACTCCCAACACCCATGAAAAACACCTGGATTCGTCCGTCAGTAAGCTCCAGTCGTGACCTCAGACGGATGTCCGCAGCCAGGCTTCCCACATTTAGGCCTATCCATGGCGTACTGGCGCGCCAAGAGACCCAGACCTAAGACAAAGCTGGGCGCCACATTTTCTACAAAGATCCACTGATCATGGCACCCAGGTACGTCTTGTGAAACAGCATATTGCCAGTCCCCTTACATCCTATTATCTATTTGATCCCCATTTTCCCAATTCAAACTTCTAAAAAGAACTCATCCCTTTGTTTCCTCTCACTGCCTCATGGCCGCATGCTTCCCCTTGTGTGATCGTCCCAGACAAATGAAGTCATTGCAAACCTCAGTGAAACATTAAAGTTCCTTTTCCCCAGTGTTAGAGATCGAAACAATCAAAATCAGACAAGAAATCCTTTTTTCTTTTATCTTGTCTAATATCGGGATTCTTTTCCAGATTCCCTGAGTCACGTGTCAAGTCCTATCTGCCTGCAAGTGTTGCATTCCGCAAGATTATGAAACCAGCTTTCACGAATTCCATTTTGAGCCAGCTATTATCCATTTGTGAGAGATTATAAGTCCACATGGGGACCGTTAGCATTTACTTTCCTCCAGGCCAGTACGAAGGCCTCTTGTAAATAAATAGCTGTAAAGTATTTAGCTGAGTTTCTGGCGACCTTTCCTCTAGAGTAAATTATCACTATAAATCCTTTTTACGGTAAGTTCAAGTAATTTATTGTTTTTTTTTCTTCAACTATTCCTGTTTACGTATAGGAGTTTCTTTCAGGCCGGGCTCATACGTAAAAATATATACATATATATATATATATATATATATATATATATATATATATATATATATATATATATATATAAAGGTATAAGCCAAGAAGGAAAAGTGGATTTTAGGATTATCACGTTCCTAACTTTCGTGATTCAGCTATACATACATACATACATACTACACACACACACACACACACATATATATATATATATATATATATATATATATATATATATATATATATTGTTAAGGTATATGATTTACTGCATGTAAAATGTAACAAAAGGCTGAGAAAATTAATATTCTAGTGCATAGGAAGTGTGAACACTAAAAAACAGATGGCAGTAGCGCTTGCCATAGGAGGCAGTCACCAAGGATTGCGTAAAGAAATGCAATGTTGGGTCCATGTCTGTCTAGCAGGTCTCTGGTATATAAAGACCCTACAGATGAATTTCGTGGGGTCGCAGCAAACAAG
This sequence comes from Macrobrachium nipponense, assembly GCF_015104395.2. Classification (NCBI taxonomy): domain Eukaryota; kingdom Metazoa; phylum Arthropoda; class Malacostraca; order Decapoda; family Palaemonidae; genus Macrobrachium; species Macrobrachium nipponense. Next base: position 49,174,397 of record NC_061110.1, on the reverse strand, counting down.
TGAAAGTGAACGTGTGTCAAGTTTCTAAAGAAGAGAATTTGGTAATGTATTGTATAGCCATTAAGCGGTTTTCTTGTGCGATGTAAATGAGAATAATGTTTAGTCAATGTGAAGCGTGTTGATTTGGGCTTTTGTGCTGAAAGCCGCAGTATAATTGGTGATGGGTAGTTTGTGAAGAATTGCTGGCCGGTGGTTCGTTGCTTTTGTGTAACTCGTCCATAATTTGGGATTATGTTCTGTTTTGTGGATTGAATTTGTGTTTACTAATTGTTATTAAAGTACTTTAAGTTTTAGTGGGTTTTCACTTCTTCCATATAATTTCTTCTCCTAATACATAAAAATAATAATTTTTTTTTCTATTTAACACAGGGCCTGTCGAATGTAACCGGAACGTATCCCTACTCATTGTTAGGTTATTCCTGTCGAACGTAACCAGAACGTATTCCTACTTCAGTGTTAGTTTTCAGTATTTCCATGTATTTTTGAGATGGAGAGAGTAGTGACAATGATAGTGTTATAGCGTTTGTCTTGTGGGCCGGTTATTAAAGCTCTAGTGGTGAAAAATTAGAAGGTATAACTAAAATAGACCGGATTGTTCTCGCTAGGTACTATAATATAGAAGTACCCGAATCTGCGAGGAAGCAACAAATAGTAAATAGTGTATGTTAGGCACTAATGACCTTAGGCATTTTGTCTGATAAGGAAGGGTTGTTACTGATGAATTGGGACGAGGAAGAAGTCAATTGCCAGCCAAGTGCTAGTGAGGATAATACTGAGTATTAGTTCAAGTGAAGAGTGTCAGGTATTTCCTTTCTTAAAACTAGAATCTAAGTGTTGGTTGTATTTTCATCCAATAGATGGCGTTGGTTGTCTATTCTATCATCCTTGGGTGTTGTTTGCATTTGCTTTAATAGATGGCGTTGGTTGTTCTGTTCGTTATTATAGTGTCCTTGGTATTACTTATTGTTTACTTTCGATTTACTTTCCAAGTGATAGCCACTACCTTACGAACCTCGCAACCTTTCACATGGTAAGAAGTTATTTACTCTTTGTTGTACATCTTATGTTCTATGTAAATAATTATTATGTAAAGCTATTATGGTTTAATAGCGATATGTTAACAGTGACCTTTTGTTGTAAGCTATTGTTTGTGTATTTATTTTGCAGACACTCTACCTTACCTTGCCTTGCCTTGCTTGACATTATCTTGCCTTATGGTGTCTTGTCTATTTGACATCTTGTCTTAACTTATATGATCTGTTGGATGTACCATTTTACTTACCTGGTGCAAGATCTGTCATCATGGATCTACCATCTTCAGCCATCTAGACAATTTGAAGAATGCACCCACATTCTAAACCACTACGTACCATCTCAGCCATCTAGATAATTTCAAGAGTGTACCCACATTCCAACCTACGTGTCATCTATTACTATTATAAGTTATTCTATTTATTGTTAATAAATTATTAATTTTTATCATTCTTTTTACTTGATACCAGTCTAGCCAAAGTGTTAGGTAACAAGCGCCTAATAAATTTCCATCTATGCAAATAAAAGCTTGACAAAGAGGAAGGTGCCAAATCCAAACATGAGAGGACAAAGTCACACAAGGGGAAACCAAAAAAGTTAAAACTTGTTTATGAAGGGATGAGTGTTGAGCAGATGAAGGTTCAATTAAAAATAATTAGGTTAGAGAATGAAAAAGCTGAGAAAGCTGTTGAACAAAAGAGGTTAGAGAATAAGAAAACTGAGAAAGCTGTTGAACAAAAGAGGATAGAGGAAAGTCTAAAGAAGTACCAAAGTCTTTTCAAGTAGACAATGCAGTAAAAAGTGTACCCATTTTTATTGAAACTGAAGTCGATGCATTTTTCTTACAATTTGAGAAAGTAGCAGAACAGCATGAAAGGCCAAGAATGTTATGGAGCATGTTGGATCAAACCTCATATAGAGGAAATGCTAGGGAAGTGTTTGCTGCCTTGTCTTGAGATGATTCTAAGGATTATGAGAGAGTCGAATCTGAAGTTTTGAAAGCTTGTGAGTGGGTACCAGAGAAGTGGCTACCAGAGAGGTATAGAGAGAAGTTCAGAAGCTGAGTGAAAAGAGACAATCATACTCAAATGGAGCATGCAAGGGAACAACTCCTGTGGTATGAAAGGTGGATGAATGTCCGAGAAGTAAATGGTGATTTCAGTAAACGTCAGGAAATTATTTTGCTAGAGCAATTTAAGGATAGTACTCATCTACTGATCAAAAGTTATTTGGATGAACGTGATGTAAGTACTGTGGATGAAGCCACTAAATTGTCCGATAACTATGCATTAACCCATAAGCTGTATTATACAGATGTTACTCCTAAAATTGGAAGGAGCAGAAGTTGGGCAGAGCATCAAAATTACAATGTACAAGGTAAGACTACGAGTTCACAGGTATCTCGTGGATTCTATAATACATCCGTTAATAGAGGTATTAGAGGGCGAGTCAGTACAATTCTGGTCCTAGTGTTAGTTCTGGTAAAACAGGGCCCAGTGGAAATGATCAGTATAGTCCTCGTTATCAAATAGTAGGCGATAATTTTAGTGATTTTGTCTGTTTTGGTTGTGGCAAACCAGGACACGTAAGAAGGAGTTGTCAGCATTGCACAGAAAACCATCCAATTCAAGTGGTAAATAAAGTTAAAGATAAACATGTATAATTTAAGAAGGATTATCATAAAATCTAAAATACCATTGCATTGTTAAATCAACCAGTGGTATGTGGTGACCGAAGTCATTGTTTATTAGGCCAGGTAAGAGGTATTGTAAAGATAGTATCGATAATAATTTATTTAATGATGATGATGAGAATGGTGTTTATAAAATGGGTAACAATGATGTTCAAATGGTCAATAATGTTAGTTGTATTGAGACTAAGGTAAAAGGAAATGGAGTGGGGCTACCTGAAGAGAAACTTGTATCCAAAAGTACTGAATTATATGACCCATTTATGGGAGATGGCTGGTTACACCTCCCTTGTGTTGAAAAAAAGAAAGTGAGGTGGTTAAGAGACATAGGAGCTGTACAGTCTGAAATGATAAGAGATATATATGACCAGTGGAAGGATACTGGGGAGTATGTGCTTCTGCGCTGGTTTCAACCTGAATTTTCAGCTCCATTGGTGGAAGTAAGGTTGGGAACTCTGTTAATTTCGGGATATGTCAAATTTGCTTTGCTGAGAGAAATCCCAGTTTCGGGAGTAGAGTTAATTCTGGGAAATGATGTATGTGGAGACAGTGTTTGGTAGTAATAATTCAATTTTGACAGAAAACCCTGTTAATTCTTCCTCTATTACAGAAGTTGAATGTAAATATCCAAACCTATTCCATGCTTGTGCACTTACTACGAGAAGCAAAAGTGCCAAAAGAAAGGTAAATGATGAAGATGGTTTGGATTTACAGAACTTGTTTAGTGATAGTCCCCAATCCCTAAAAGAAAGTAAAGTCAGTACTCCTTTGCGAATGCTGAGAGTTAATAAGGAAGAGTTTGTTAAATGTTAACTTGAAGATGATGAATTGAAGGTATTAAGAGATAATGCCCTTATTGATGTACATGATATAAAGAAGGAAGGTAAATGTTACTTTTTGAAGGATGGGATCCTAATGAGAAAGTTTAAGAGTAGGAATGCTGATGATGATGTGAAACGGGGTTATTCCAAGTAGTTATAAGAATTTGGTTCTAAGTATTGTTCATAACTGTAGTTATTCTGGTCATTTAGGTATAAACAAAACTTATGAAAAATTAATAAGGTATTTTTACTGGCCTAAAATGCACAAAGATTATAGTGAGTATTGTAAAAATTGTGATTTATGTCAAAAAGTAGGTAAATCTCAACATGACCCTAAGGTGATGCCATTGCAACCCACTGAGGTTCCAGGGGAACCCTTTGAAAAACTAGTTTTGGACTGTGTGGGACCACTTCCTAGATCTAGCAAAGGTAACAAGTATCTGCTGACAATTATGTGTATTGCTTCCAGATTTCCAGAGGCTATTCCGTTAAGAACAGTGGGTTCTGATAAAATAACTGAAGCGCTTAACAAGTTCTCCTCACTTGTAGGCTTGCCTAAAGAAGTTCAAACAGACCAAGGAACCAACTTTACATCTAGAAAGTTTACCTCATTTTAAGCCTGTCATAATATAAAGTATTGCTTATCATCCCCTTACCACCCACAGAGCCAAGGAGTGGTCGAAAGATTTCATCAAACCTTCAAAACCATGCTTCAAACGTACTGTTGAGAATGAAAAGGAATGGGATGTCTACATACCAATGTTGCTATTTGGCATTCGTGATAGTGTGCATTTATCCTTGGGTTATTCACCTTTTCAAATAGTATATGTTCATCAGGTAAGGTCACATATGGAGGTGGTAAAGAATCAGTTGATTTCAGATGAAAAGGAATCTATCACATTACAAGAAATGAAGGAAAATATTAAGAAAATAGGGAAAGTAGCCAATGAGAATCTCAAAGAAGTACAAGAAGAAATGAAAAGAAACTACGACAAAAGGGCTGCAGAACGTGAACTCAACGTAGGTGATAAGGTTCTAGTGTATCTCCCTAAAGCTGGTAAGGTTTTTAACCAAAAATATGTAGGACCATGCATAGTGAAGGAAAAAGTAAGCGATGTTAATTATCGTATTCAGTTTCCGGCAGGACGGAGGAAAGTTAAAACTTTCCATATTAACAAGTTAGGCTTATAATAAATTCAGTAGGGTTTTGGCAATGACAAAAGAGGATGATGATAATAGGGACATTGAAGGAGAATATGAAGTTAGGATAAAAAATACAGAATATTTAAGTTTTGATGAAAAATTTAGAAAATTGTGTTCATTTATCTGATGAACAGAAACACGACTTTTTAGTGCTAATTAAAAACTTTTCAGATCTGTTTTCAGACCATCCTAAAAGGATGAAAGGAGTTCAGCATAAAATCAGGTTGAGAGACGAAACTTCAATAAGTAAGCGTCCATACAGAATGTCACCAAAGCAACAACAACAGTTAAAAACCAAAGTGGTTTATTTACTGAAACACTGACTAGCAGAGGAAAACCACAGTGAATGGGCAAGCCCGTGTATTCTAGTCGACAAACCTGATGGGAGTGCAAGAATGTGTATAGACTACCGCAAGGAAAGTGCCTGTTACCAATGATGTGGCAGTCTCCGATAATTGCTGAATGGTGAAGTGGCTAGTGTGTAGGACAGTACGTGTCAAGATTCAGCATGGACTGAGGAGAGAGCTGTGGAGTTATAAGGGGTGGAATGTAAAGGTATATGATTTTCTGCATGTAAACTGTAACAAAAGGCTGAGAAAATGAATATTCTAGTGCATAGGAAGCTTGCCATAGGAGGCAGTCACCAAGGATGGTGTAAAGAAATGCAATGTTGGGTCCATGTCTGTCTAGCAGGTCTCTGGTATATAAAGACCCTACACAATGAATTTCGTGGGGTCACAGCAAACAAGTGAAATTGAACGTGTGTCAAGTTTCTAAAGAGGAGAATTTGGTAATGTAATGTATTGTTTAGCCATTAAGCGGTTTTCTTGTGCGATGTAAATGTGGTTGCCAATAACGTTTTTGGTGTTTCTATTTATATGAATAATGTTTAGTCGATGTGAAGCATGTTGATTTGGGCTTTTGTGCTGTAAGCCGCAGTATAATTGGCGATGGGTAGTTTGTGAAGAATTGCTGGCCGGTGGGTCATTGCTTTTGTGTAACTCGTCCATAATTTGGGCTTATGTTCTGTTTTGTGGATTGAATTTGTGTTTACTAATTGTTAATAAAGTACTTTAAGTTTTAGTGGGTTTTCACTGCTTCCATATACTTTCTCCTCCTAATACATAAAAATAATAATTTTTTTTCTATATAACAATATATAATATATATATATATATATATATATATATATATATATATTATATATATATATATATATATACATATATATATATACACACACACACACACACACACACACACATATATATATATATATATAGATATATATATATATATATACATATATATACACATATATATATATATATATATATATATATATATATATATATATATATATATATGACGACCTTTTTACCTTTCTAAGTAGGATTGGTGCCCATGCATATAATGTTGAATTCGAAGTGGTCTGAGTATCTACTCATAAGCAGTATGAGATGCTAAGCGGTAATGCCCTTAACGTAAATAAAAAGAAAAAATATACCAACATCACTTTATTACACATACATTGGAACTCTCTATAACTAATTGTTGTCTAACAGTACTAAAATTAATTCACAGCAATTGTGGATCTCGTGGCCAGCCCCATTCCTTCAGTGTCTCTCAAAACATCAAACAGTAAGGATCTTCGCTCCCATCTCTCCTGACAAAAATATCTTCAGAAGTTATAACTTTAATTACACCTCAGTTTTACCAAAAGAAAAGGGTGTTTCCCAATTTCATCACGAAACATTGTCAAGCCAATATGACTTAAGGCTTTGAATGATATATGAATCATGTGCTTCAGTAAACTTAATGCTAAAATAAGTATTATGAAATAAACATGAAATTTTAAGATAAAATATAGTATTGCTTTATTTCTTCCATGACATCGCATTGCAGTCATCATTTATCATCTTGTGTTTCATACAGTATTGTAGTTTAAATGCCATGGATGATAATGCTACCAAAAAATTATAGGTAAGGCTATCAATATGAAAATAGAAAGCAAAAGATTAAGAATATTAATATCTCTCTCTCTCATCTTCGTGTAGTCACGTCCTGGTCACATGACCAGTCGATGACGTCACCACCGTGGTGCCGGTCCCTCGATAGAAGTAGTCTTATGAGGGAAAATGAAAAATAATACGTCACTATCATTATCACTATTACCATCTCTCATATCATATACTGGAAAACTCTATATAAAAAAATCGTTACTTAGAGAGATAATCAATACTTTATGGAAGAAATTCATTCATCCCACTGGTTTTTCTTCACAACAGTCATTTCTCATTTTCTTCTATATCCCTCTCATTATTCCTTTCTATTATATGTAATACAATTTATTTTCATAAGGAGATTTCCACTATAGGATAAGAGAGAGAGTGATAGTGATAATAATAGTGACGATAATGACGTCTTATTTTTTTTTTCCCATAAGACTACTTCCGAGAGATCGTGATCACGATGATGACATCATCGACTGTTTATGTGATCAGGATGTGACTACATGAAGATGAGAGAGAGAGAGAGAGATTAATATTCTGAATCTTTTGTTTGTTATTTTCATATTGATAGCCTTACATGTAATTTTTGGTAGCATTATCATCCATGGCATTTAAACTACACCACTGTATGAAAAACAAGATGATAAATGATAACTGCAATGTGATGTCACGAAAGGAATGAAAAAATATATTTTATCTTAAAATTTCATGTTTATTTCACAATACATGTTTTAGCATTAAGAACTGAATCGCATAAATCATATATCATTAAAATCCTTAAATCATTGGCTTGATGATGTTTAGTGATGAAACTGGGAAACACTACTCTTCCTCGGGTAAAACTGAGATGTAATGAAACTTATAACTTTTGAAAGAGATTTTTGTCATGAGAGGTGGGAGCAGAGATCCTTCTGCATGACGTTTTGAGAGACACTGACGAGTTTGCAGCTTTCCAGCCCTGTGGTTGGCCAATCAACAGCTAATCAGGAATGTTGTAAGGAATGGAGCTGGGCAACAGATGTGAATTAATTATATTATGCAGGCCTCTGTAAAATGCCACAACCGGTCTCCCATTACATGAAACCCAATAATTATTTTGGTGCCATTTTGACCTTTTTGACCCCTACTAACTAAAAATAACTTATACACAAAATCATCAACCGATATTTAACAGTGGTACGCAGTAAAGTGAAAATGTTACTAATGTAGTCAATGGGAATCTTTATTTCTTACTGTCATTATTATAATTTTTCATCATTTCCATTTTGACAATAAACTGTAGCACACTAAAAGGTCGACATTTTTAAAACGACCTTAACATTTGAGCACAGCCAGCCACACCAGTAGGTTCGTAACCCCAGGACAAATGATGAAGACAGGTGGGAGAAGGTGCAGAACATTATGATACCATTAATATAATGATAAAACAGGAAAAAATGGATCA
>NC_061110.1:49121195-49161195 GCF_015104395.2 Macrobrachium nipponense | reverse complement strand
TTTCTTCGTACGGTTATGGGGAGGAAAAACACTTCTTGGGCGGTGTTCAGATAGGGCTTTTCCCCATTGAATGAGGAGGGCCACCAACAGGCGGAGACGTCTCTGGTCCAGTGCTCTCCCGATTATCCTTGTGTTTTGGGTAATTCCGTCACAGGAGATGGCTTCATTATGTACGGCCAAAGTATGGCTCCAAATGGCCCCTTCCTGTGCATAGCAGGAGATCCTCTTAGACAGACGTGTTGTGGTCATACCAATATAGGTGCCAGGGCATCCACGGGCAGGGCATACGAATTGGTATGCCCTTGCAATGTCTGAGTTGGGTTATTCCTCACTACCAGGTCCCTAGTTCGGCGGTTCTCATAATAAATGATGAAATCGAAGGATTTGTTTTCCTCAGTAGGGAAGATGTTTTCCATAATGATCTTCTTTAGAGCCTTCTCATCCTCACGGTACTGCGAATGCATCGTAGCCTTGTAGAAGATCTTGATGCTGTCCTGAGGCTGGGGCTTGGACTGTGGGGCCTCACTTTTGTTGCACCATCTGCCCAAGGCTGCTCTCACGGTCTAGTTCTTGGTGGGTGCTCTGCCAGGTAGAACATACATATAATACACATAATATATACATAACTGCATATATTTTTTTCAGAACTAAGCCATCTGCTACAACTGGGGATGGTTCCCATGAAAATAATGAGCAATGGCTGCTGCTACATTCACATCTGAACCGTTGAATCACATTCATATTTACTATGTGAAAGGTGACTGAACATTACAATGAAGATGCATGAGAGCGCTTTCTTTCAGAGATACTCGAGGTTTTCTCCCGAGTGGGCTTGGTAAAGTTGTGATTTAGCAATCCAGATTTCTGCTTGACGGATGATGGTCAGTTCTTTCATCTGATTATCAGTTGCGGCACAACGTAGATGCATAGGTATGTATGCATATATATATTATCCTGAACTGCTCGTTCACTCCTAGAAAATATAGTTAACACTGAAAAATTCGGCCTTGAATGGAGGACGAGAGATCAGAACAAAAAGAAAAAAACTACTAGGGCATAAGGCCGATACTACTGAGGAAGGAGGAATTTACATAAAAGCTGGACTTTAGTTTTAAATGCACTGTATTTACATTAATTTACAGAGGTCCAGGAGACTAATATGGGGTCGATTGTTTGATCCACCGGAAACACGTGGCTGGGGCAAGCAGACACGGCGTTCAGAAATTTGTGCAAACGGACTGAAAATGCAAGACTTGCTCCAAGGGTTTCCAATTTCTACCACGATCAGGCAAAGTGTTTGTCTGCAAAGAGATAGGACACTGGCATAAGGCGGGGGCACACGAGGGCAAATGTTACAAACTACTTTCTTTCAAGCAGAAGTTTACAGGCCACTCAGGGGGGAATGAAACTGACTAGGAATTTACACAAAGAGAACTATTTCATTACTTGAATTTACTAGGGGATGTTTACTAGTATCACAAGGGAGTAACCACAGCATTGAACCAAGATGGGGGGAATGAGAAGCTAAACAAAGGAGGAGGAAGGGGAGTCGCCTTGGGAAAATAAAAATGAAATACAAACAAAGGTAAAACAATTCCTTGGCTGAACTGGAATCTACTCTCACAGAACCTGGCAGTACTCTTCTCATTGATGTTTCTGTGCACTATGGATGATAAAAGATACTTGGGAATTTCCCAGAGCAGGGGGGAACACAAAGGGGCAAAGTGTGGTCTGTGTGGCGAAGGTAAGGAGCTCTGAGCGGTCCCTGCTCCAAGGAAGTTCTGAGGACGAGCCGCTGGCTTTTATATATATATATATATATATATATTCATATATATATATATAGTATATATATATATACATATATATATATATATATATATATAATATATACATATCTATATATATATATATATATATATATATATATATATATATGCACATGTGTGTGTAAGAAGGAAATGGAACTATAAATAATCCGAAAGGGAGCAGAAAAGTATGATAAACAATTGTTAGTATAGATATACCTTTCTAACACATACTACATACATACATACACACACACACACACACACACACATATATATATATATATATTTATATATATATATATATATATATATATATATTCAATTATATATATATAATCTATATATATATATATATATATATATATATATGTATATATATATTATTATATATATATATATATACTATATATATAGCAAATACCTTGGAAAATGAGAGAAATCAAAGCGGTTTCGTCTTAACTAAGACATTGTCAAGGAACGAATGAAATACAGTTGGAGAGAAAGTTATCAGGTAAACAACAAGATCAAGAATACCAGATAGTTAATTGTCAAAAGGGTAAAAATTAAATAGATAATCCAGGATTATCGGATATCACACGGTCACAAACCTAAACATAGATTTAACCCTAATATAAACTACAAAGTATCAGTACAGTCCAAAACATGTCAAAACTGAATATGTTAATTTTGTTGCTTATATTTATCTACAACTTTTTTCATTATGAAGGCATCAAGTTTAAATAAACCAAGACTTAAATTTAGAACATTTCCATTATTTGATTTGATGAAACAAGATTCAATGATATTCCTTTAATCTGTGTCATTACATGCGATTAAGGCTCTTGCTTGACTCCAGTTAATAGGATGATCCAAATCTCTCATATGTACGAATAATGCATTCGATATTTGCCCAGTTATCAAAGAATATTGGTGCTGTTTGAGACGTTGTGAAAGAGATTTACTGGTTTGTCCGTAATAGACTGTATCACACTTTTTGCAAGGAATTTCATATATGCAGCCAGGAGGATCTTTAGGAGAATTGTAATTTGATTTTTCTTGATGTAATTGTCCATAGAAATGATAGAAATTTCACCTTTTCAGTCTTTCGGAAATCAACTAACATTGCCTCTTTTGTTCATTACTACTCCAATCACCATCAAAATGTTAAATTCTTTGTTTTTTTTCTGTGATGTTCCTAAGGGCTTTGCGTGTCTGTAGCCCGCAGTTTATTGATGCTGAGATTACAACTATGATATTGCATTGAAACTTAAATACCCAAGGACTTTTGTAGATGTGGCATGGAAAAGAGCTAGAAAAACATTTTATTTAACTAATGACAAACTCGAATTTAGTAAGTATAACATTCTAAAATTCCAAGTTGCATATATGAAATTCCTTGCAAAAAGTGTGATAGATTCTATTACAGACAAACCAGTAAATGTCTTTCACAACGTCTCAAACAGCACCAATATTCTGTGAGAACTGGGCAAATATCGAATACATTATTCGTACATATGAGAGATTTAGATCATCCTATTAACTGGAGTCAAGCAAGAGCCTTTATCCCATGTAATGACACAGTTAAAAGGAAAATCATTGAATCTTGTTTCAACAAGTCAAATAATGGAAATATTCTAAATTTAAGTCGTGGTTTCTTTAAACTGATGCCTTCATAATGAAAAAAGTTAATATGTTCAGTTTTTACATGTTTTGGACTGTACGGATACTTTGTAGTTTCTGTTAGGGTTAAATGTATGTTTAGGTTTGTGACCATGTGATATCCGATAATCCTGGATTATCTATTTAATTTTTACCCTTTTGACAAGTAACCATCTGGTATTCTTGATCTTGTTGTTTACCTGATAACTTTCTCTCCAACTGTATTTCATTCTTTCCTTGACAATGTCTTAGTTAAGACGAAAGCGCTTGAATTTCTGACTATCATTTTCCTGTGGTATTTGCTTATTTAATGAAGTCACGTGCATCTACTGTGATGTTTTAAGGATATATATACATACATACATACATATATAAATATATATATATATATATATATATATATATATATAAATACATATATATATATATATATATAAATTTCTAATACAAAAACGAAACAATATATATATATATATATATATATATATATATATATATAAATTTCCAATACAAAAACGAAACAAGGCCAAGTGCTGAAGTATATCATATACATTCAGAATAATGGGGTTTGTTGCACATTCTATGTAGCACAACAAATCTTCACATTACCTTTATATAATAAGGCCTTTAATCCTCCGCCTCAGTCTGTTTATAAATGCGGCAACAACATCGAGGAAATAAGTCGAATGGTCCTCTATTGAGTTCTTAGCACATCAAAACCAGCAGGTGAATAAAATGGTCAGCAAAACAAGGGAGAAATGTCCAAGGATATTTTTTTTTTTAAGAAAAATGTCCTCAGTATTTGGGAGTTTCGAAAGATCGTAAAAATGAACGTCAGGTACGGAGCGTTTGGTAGCAAAATGTTAAACTGTTGAATAAAAGTGAAATTTCATAAAAGTAAGATTTGCAAAACTGTTGTGCCTTGTGTAACTGTACAAAAAATGCCTACTAGATGAGAAGTCAATATGAGATGCTGCATTAAGCCTTGAACAATACGCCAATACCAAATAATGTACCTGACTTGCATAATGAAAACATTATGTTAAAGTTTAAGAGGAGGGAGAAGTGGAAAGGAAGTAGTTGGGCATCCACCTTCCTTTCCTTTGCTGCATTGCGTTGAATTACATTAGGTTGGTTTGGGGCTGCTTTCCATCGCAAATTCCCAGGGACTGGCGCCTTGTTTGCCTTGTGTTACGAAGCCGTCGAACAGTTTCAGACTCGTAGTATACATTTGGGAACGTTGTTTTATAAACAAATGTCCAGGTCCAGTTGGCCCAAAAGATATTCTACAGACTCATAAGGCACCAGAATTATCACTATTATAATAAGTTATTACTAAAAATGGCGAGTTGTGTCCCGCTCACAATTAGAATCAGATAAAAAAAAGATGACGACAAAAACACCGAAGGTCACAAAACTGCATTTCACCCATAGGTGCTTCCTTAACATGTATTCGTATAAATCTGCCAGCGCACTGATAACAAAAAGCATAAGTAAAGCAGAACGCATAATAGTCCTCTTCATTACATGAACATACCTGTATCTTAACCTAAGCTAAACTGGGCTTTAGATAAATGCGATGCAAGAATCTCTGCCTGAGCTAAAAATTATTCTACCTCTATTTCCAGTGTGAGCGCAGCGTTTAGAAAATTGTTTTTAGTCATAAGATAGGCGGTGCAAAGAGTAAGACAGAATTCGTGAGATCAGGTGTCAGAGAAAAGTTAGAATTGAAAGCGTGTTAAAACATTCAGGAAAACGCGTAGAAGAATAAGGCTATTTTGCAGCGCAGTCTTATCTCGGACTCTGCCCAATAAAACACACCAGAATGAAAACAACCATTCCGGCCGCTACAAAGCCAGACAAGAACGCAAGAGGGCATCTATAACAGAGGAAATACTGAGGCTACAAAACAAACAGGTTTAGTTGGAATCAAATTAACATAAAAATGCCATCCAAGTCAACCCCATAAAAAAGGAGATAAGGAAAACCTGAGAGCTCTGGGATATAAACAGATATAAGAGGGTATAACAGAAGATATGGCTACCCAGGATAAACTAGCACTACTTACGAGGTGAATATTGTGCACGGGAAGAGAGAGAGAGAGAGAGAGAGAGAGAGAGAGAGAGAGAGAGAGAGAGAGAGAGAGAGAGAGAGTTAAGGAAGGAATTGTCCAAATTTACCAAAGGAAAGATGAGAGATCTAAATATCAAAACTAGGTTTAAAAATTGACTAATTTTAAATACCTAGAAAAACTAGCCAAATTATCTAATATAAAATTTAGCAAAACTATCGATAATAACATTTATTTTTTTCATATCATGGGTATTATATTAACCTGTGAAACTAACTATGGCCGTTCAGTTATTTGCAATAAATATTATGAATAATCCATATCACATATGAATTACGAATTCGTTCAACCGTAGCTTTAATAATAACTAGGAGGAATCTTGATTAAAAATACTTAAATTTCTCTTGACATTAAGACTTCCGCTCCGCAGCCTGGTCTTGGAAAAATGAAAGATGACACTTTTTAGCTCTAAGTTTCAAATATCAAGAAAACTTTAGAATTCCGCAATCTTTATAGTTTATTCTGAATTTTTACTATGGCCCGGGTATTCTATGAAACGGTAATGTGAAATTAAAATCTTACTGGCTCACCGCTGCCGTAATATTTGTTTTCAATCTTTTAAAAGTATGAACAAAATTTTGAACTACCATACCATTGTAAAAACGGATATAGTGGCATAGAATATGTGTGAGAGAGAGAGAGAGAGAGAGAGAGAGAGAGAGAGAGAGAGAGAGAGAATCTTAAAATTGCAACTCTCAAATTTTGGCCACAATTCTGTTTATTTGTCAGATTCCAATATTAACTACCAAAGAGCAGAGATAATCCCATAGCAATGGAATTTTTGCATTTTACGCTTCCATAGCCAAAAACCCGTTCAGTCTCTCCTGCCAGCGGCACCCCGCCCCCCACCCCCAACTCGAAAATGGGCTGACATTCCTTGTCGATGGAAATTTTGGTCGGCTTGATACTATGCTGCTAATGCCATTAAAGCAGAAAATATCATTAGCGATAATTACTGACCCGTAATAATCGCAGTGGTGGCTCCATTACAATAGTTTAACTGCATTTTTACATACTGAATGTTTCAGTGATACATCTGAGCGCGCGCGCACGTGCGCAAATATATATTTTCCCAAAACATCCTTTTTATTTTTTTAAAGGGGTGGCGCTAGAAAGGTAGTCTTCTAGTTTTCAGCAAATCTTTCCGGATTATGTTGATGGACCTACGCCCTTTTTTTGCTCACTTCTGATTCAACTGGTGGCCAGCAGATGCGTTCAGACCTCCAAATGGTCTTCACGTGACCCACGGCATTAGCTTTCTGATTCTCAGAAATTAAGTGAATCTGAGGTTGGCATCTCTACCGTGCTTGCGACCCACTATAGTCGACTAGCAGCAAACAACGTAATATACTTGTGAACCGAGTCACGCTGGGTTCCAACTATGCTGCTCTTTGCTCGTAGAGATTTGAACAGAGGCTGTGTCTTTAATGAGGCGAGAAACATCCTCATCTCAACCCCAGGAGGGAGCTAAAGCGATGTCGACCCCACTTCCTGAAAATTTCAGTACATCTTTTATGCCCCAAGTAGTGAATGTGATCACTAATAATGATATCGTGTTTGGTGAGTTTCAGCAAACATTCAGTCTCATCTCACAACTCTGACAAGAGCATGAGAGACTTAAGACCCAATTACGTTAAGAAATACCCTCTAAATAGTTAAGAACCCTCTCCTGACAGCAATGGCAATTTCATATATAAGGCGAATCTATCTAACAAGGACTGATACAATGGTGGCAGTCAACTACATAAACTGAACTTTGCAGCCCTAGGAAGTGCAAGTTATTTAGGTCACAGATATAATGCATCTCAAGTGCCTGGCAAAGAGGCGTCGCCCCTTATTGAAGAGAAAATTGCACTTTACCCTCATAAATGGCAAGTAAGACTATTCTTGTGTCCAATAGCAGTCATTCTTATCAACTTCTCACATATATCACATCAGCAATATTTCAGGAAGCATAGAAAATCATCTTCACTGCTCTCAGATGGCCAAGCATGGTGTTTTGCAACTCCATAGCCGGTAATGATACTGCTGCACATGAGTAGGAACGCCAGTTTGATATTGTAAGCGGGAGCTGAAAGGTGTCGAGGAAAATAATTTGTGGCAGTAAGTGCATATTGCCTGGATCCGGGTCTAAGAAAGAATAGGAGTAGAAAAACAAAATTTTTGTGAGTCTGAATCAGAACATCGCACGGTTTGGCGAATATACAGTGAGGTTATGCTAGGTAATTTAAATGTAAAGGTAAGTGGCTGAAAATGAGATGGTGTCGTTGGTACACAGGAGTTCCAGAGTAATTGAGAATGAAGAGCGTTGTGGTTAATGTGCTTGGAATAAGGTTTGAATGTCGGAAAAACATAATTTTCAAAGATGAATAATCATAAGTATACTTGGGAGACATGAAAAGAAGTGAGGAAAAGTTTTCTAAATTATATACTAGTAGAGTAGGTCAAGTTGATGGATATCATACAAGTACGAGGAGGAGTGGTTATATGTATACCTGATCATTATTTCGATATAATTTCAATTGGATAAGAAATTTTCGCTAAAAATGTAAATTAGAAAACCGGATTTGATAAGAAAAAATTTAAAATAGTATGTAATTTCAAAATGGATGTAACATGGGATGGGATAAAAGACACTGGGGAGCAAGGAGCATATAAAGAGTACATAAACTTCCAAGACTGGCCACAAGTTAAAGTTACAAGGAGTTACAAGGATTAGGATGTCTCAAAGACTTGTTAGTCCATCCGGGGAGACATCGTGTGCTCACTTATCTGTAGGAGCAGGTTTTACTGTGCATTCACATATCCTAATGATTTTGTCTAGCTTTCTTTTAAACTCTTCCACACTTGTTGTTTACACCTGGTGGCAGTTTATTCCACGTGTCACATATCTTATATGTAAAGAAGTTCCCACAATGGGATGTGTTATATCTCTTCAGTTCTTGTTTCCATCCATTATTTCTTGTCTGGTTTTCGTTTAATGTAAATATGTTACTGTCTGGTTTTGTTATGCCTTTCAGTATTTTAAATGTTTATATTAGTTGTCCTCGCAATCGTCGTGTTTCTAAGCTATACATGTTCAGGCTCTCTGGTTGTCTTTGGTAACCTATTTGCCTGATGGATGGAATTAACTTTGTGGCTCTTGCTTGTACTCCTAATCTATTTATGTCTTTTCTTAGTGTTGATGACCAAAACTGTACTGCATTCAAGATGGGGTCTAACTATTGATGTGTAGAGCTGCAGCACTGTTTCCTTGTTTCTGTATTTGAACTGCCTCTTTATGTACCCCACTAGTTTATGTGCCTTCTTTTCAGCTTTTATGCACTGTTTTGTGGATTTTAATTCCTTGGTAATATGACTCTTTTTCTACACTATTTATGTCATTCCCAAGCAGCATGTAGTTGGCATGAGGGTTGCCATTTTTTTTACCACTCTCCTATTTTCATTAGATAATTTCTTAAACTTTCCACTGCATCTGGGTCTACTGCATTTACATGTAGTTTGGTGTCATCTGCAAATCTGGCTATCCTGCTAGTTAAGCCTACATCAATGTCATTAATGTAAATAAAAAATAAGAGAGGGCCAAGGACTGAACCCTGGGGATCTCCCCTTGTTACATCTGCCCATTCTGATTCTTCACCATTTATTACGACTCTCTGTTTTCTGTAAGTTAGCCAGTCTTCTACCCAGTCTGCTGTTTCTCCTACAATTCCTAAAGCTCTAACTTTTGTCATCAGTTTCTTGTGTGGGACTTTGTAAAAGGGCTTTTGGAATTCTGAGTAGAGTATATCTATCACTCTACTACTGTCGTAAATACCAAGAATGTTATGAAACAACTCCAAGAGGTTTGATAGGCAGGATCTGTTTTGTCTGAAACCATGCTGGCTGTTTAATAACAAGTTGTTTCTGTCAATGTGATCCACAATTTGATCTGCAATTATGGACTCAAATGACCGCGTTAGACAGATTGGTCTATAATTTCCGCGTTAGACAGATTGGTCTATAATTTTCTGGCTCTTCTCTTGGACCTTTTTTGTAAACTGGGGGCACATTACCTAGTTTCCATCCTTTTGGTGCCTTTCTTTGTTCAGCACTTTTTCTGTAGAGTTTATATAGGTGAGGAACTATCCCTTCTTTTAGCTCTTTAATTTCCCTTGGGTGAATCCCATCCAGGCCAGGAGATTTGACCTTGTTGAGTTTTGTCTATTTTGTTTTTAATGTCCTCTTCTGTAATTATTACTTTGGCCAACGGTTCTGCCCCTTCATATTTAATAGCAGGTTCTGGTATAGAGAAAGTGTCTTCAATTGTGAATACAATAGTAAAAAACTTATTCAATATCTCTGCTTTTTCCAAGTCTGAGTTCACCAGGTTACCTCTAATGTCCCTTTGGGGACCTATGCTATTTTTTATTGGTTTCCAATTATTAACATGCGCAAAGAATTCTTTTGGATTTTCTTCACAGACTGATGCAACTTTCTTATTCCCATTTATCTTCGGATTTCTTACTAATTTGTCCAGCAATCTACAGAGTTCTTTATGCCTGCTTGCTTCTACTGGTGTTGAGTGTGGGTTAATTGATTTGTGCAATCTGTCTCTTTCTCTTATTGTTTTTTTTAATTTCGCTGTTGTACCACTTAGGAAGAGGGTTGCGATTTGTTAGTATTTGCCTTAATGGTATACATCGAGAGCGTTTTTCTGTGTATTACTCATGAAAGGCCTATGCCTGTGTTCTCGTCGAACTCTAGATTTTTAATGTACTCCTTTTTAACTTTTTTAGGTCTTATCGACGGTAGTCTAATCTCATTAATATCTTCTTCTCTTTTTCATTAATCTTCTTTTCTTTTTTATGCAGAACATTAATTTGAAATGAGATAATTTTATGGTCGCTTTTGCCTAGATTTGCACCTACTGAAATATAAAACATTAGATTATTTTCTGTTGATAGGACAATGTCTAGTATGTTGTTTTCTCTGGTAGGTTTGTCAACCCACTGGTGGAGGAATTCATTTTTTTATAAAATCTAAAAATGTCTTTCCTACTACGTTTGATGCGAGGTCATCATGTCCCAATGTACTGCTGCATTGAAATCTCCCATTATGCAAAGTTCGTTGTTTATCTCTTGACCTAGTAGTGCATACAGCTCCTCATCAGACATTTCTGATTGGTGGGGAGGTCTGTACACTAGTATTAAAGTTATCTTCCTTCCTAGGCTGTTTAAGTTGATGCCAGTCACTTCTTGCATGGTTGTAATTTTGCACTCTATTGGATTGAGGTGGTCCCTAACATATAACATAACGCCTCCACCTTTTTTTATTGAGTCTATCTTTTTAGAACAATTTATATCCAGCTATCTGGTACTCTCCTACAAAGTCTCTTGTTGCCTCTTGTATCCATGTTTCTGTGATACCTATTATGTCTAATTCCTCACTTGCTACCACTGCTTTGAAGAGATCTACTTTGTTCCGAATAGATTGTACATTAAACTGCAACACTCTGAGGGACTTTTCTATCTTTTCTGTTGCCTGCAATGCTATTACTAACCAGAGTCTGGGTGCTTTCTGACTTCCTCCCTTGAATGTTCAGTTCACTAAGGTGTTTCATGAGATTTTCGTTGAGAAGGTTTCCTATTAGTTTTCCTCCTTCGAAATTCAAGTGAGTTCCATCTCTTTTATATACTTTCCTATTCCCTATAAATCTGTCCCAGAAGTTTACGAGCCTAACACCCTTTTCTTGGCATATTAGCTTCAATCTGTCGTTGATTCCAATTGCCCTGCTTAAGTAGGAGTGGCTTACAATGGTTCTGGGCAGAAGTCCTATAAAAGTGTCGTTATTAGTTTTCTCACGGATGTTCTCTGTAACATTCATCAAGTTGGCTACAAGATCTTCTGTCTGGCCAGTTCTTCCATCTTTTAGAAACAGGTCATTTCCTCCTCCCTGCGCTATGATTACAGTTTTCCCATTATTTACCTTGATTTTTTTCACTGCCTCGGCTATCTTCTTTCCTGCACCTGGGGAAGAATGAACTTTTCTCTTACTTGTATTTTTGACCACAAAATTTAACCCCTGATCTTTTACTAACGAGTCTCCAATTAAGATAGTTTCCTCTTCTGTTTCAGAGAGCACAGCAAATCTATTCGTTGTGTTGATTCCTTTTGGGGGACAGTCGTGTTTTCTGGCTGCTATCACTCTTCTGTGCGTAGGTGGGAAATGGGCGAGGAGAGCCATTGTTTCACTGTACAAAGGTAGAGATGACAGAGGTAGGATTTAGATTAAAAAGGTAAAGCAGACAGACTGGCGAAGAACATAGTGGATTTAGAAAGGTAAGAGGGTAATGGAGCAAGAAACAGTTATGCAAGAGGCTTTACAGCAAACGGGAAAAGTTGAATGGCCCTAAAGAGAAAGCTTATGATAAATGTGCTGGAGAGGCTATGAGGATTTATAAGGATTACAAGGCGACTGTGTTCAAATACATAGACAGGATAGTGAATGGCTCAAAGTAAGAGAGTTTGAACCAGTTGTGAGCTCTCTTTGTAAATAGTATACCATCTGAATAGATTAGTGATGAAAGAGGACATAGTAAATATATTAAACATATGTGCAAATATATAGTAATATGAATCACTGATATGGAACTGTTAGAATTTGAGAATGGTACAGTAAAGCTTTTGACACCAAAGAAAAAACTAAAGCTACAGACAAATTCTGGAAGGAACTGCACGATGGGACAGTAAATGCCAATAAGAAGTCCGGTTATGAATGTTATTATAGATGGTGGAATGATGGAAGAAATTAAATGAGACAAGTATTCAAGAGCAAATAAAATGCAGAAAGCAGGCTGAAAAAACAGGCGTACAAAACAGATGAATCACGGAGAGAGGTGCAAAAGACTGGGGAGATTCAGAAAACCATTAATGAAAGGATTTTTGAGCCAGCAGTCTTTTATGGAAGTGAAGTCAAGATGTGGAACATGAATAACAAACACACACACGCGCGCGAATATATATATATATATATATATATATATATATATATATATATATAGATATATATATATATAGTATATATACATATACATATGTATATATATATATATATATATATAATATATATATATATATAGTATATATACATATACATATATGTATACTATATATATATATATATATCTATATCTATATCTATATTTATATATATATATATATATATATATATATATAGATATATATACTATATATATATGTGTGTGTGTGTGTGTTGTGTGTTTGTGTAAATACACATTCATATATATATATATATATATATATATATATATATATATAGATATATATACATATATAGTATATATACATATACATATATGTATATATATATATATATATATATATATATATATATATCTATATCTATATCTATCTATATATATATATATATATATATACTATATATATATGTGTGTGTTTGTGTAAATACACATTCATATATATATATATATATATACCTATGAATGTGTATTTACATAATGCCAGAAGCACATGGTGAGAGAAGATAGAATCGCTTGTGGCAGCCACCACCAGAAAATAAGCCTGGGCAGAAAGAGCGCATACGCGAACACTTTTCTCATATTACGCCAAATTAAAAAGAATATCTAATGGGATTATACTAATTAATGCCACACGCCTTTCATATGATTAGAAGCGGCGGTATAATTTGGTGTAATTTGACGCGGCTGGGGAACGAAGTTAAAACTTCCCTAATGAAACACAAACTCCCGGAAACATTGGGAAGCAAGAAGAAGAAATGCCCGCTAAACTCTCCTCTCCTCTCCTCCTGCAAACGACTTACGGCCATATGGGCTACGTCCCGTTAGGCAATCCAGAGAGCACAAAAATTCTCCTTTCCTGACTCTGACTCTCACAGCAAAGCATCGGCACACACGCTTGCGCCGTCAAACACCCTTGTATTTACTGCATTTAATGTATACCAAGTGGGTCTCGTTCTGTATTTCTTGTTTTTTTGTCTCACTCATTTCAATTTACTTATAGTCTTCTTCTTCTTCCAACTATCTCTTCATTTCCTCTCTTTCTCTTGCCCCATCTTACCACACACCCCGCCCCTGACTCTTCTCTCTCTCTCTCTCTCTCTCTCTCTCTCTCTCTCTCTCTCTCTCTCTCTCTCTCGTCCATTTAAATTGACGTATGTGATCGCACTGGGTCATTAACATTGAAATCGTTGAGCGCTTTCTCTAATAATTACGTTACATACGAAATGCAGGGTGGTCCTATTTTAACTAATGTTGAGCTTCCATGACTCATTATATTGGCTAGATGGCTCTAAAATGGATATACAGGGCAGAAATCATTAATTATGATAACATTCATTTCTTAGATTTTAATTCTTCTGACAATTATTATATAAGTAATGATGAAAGTCGTCGGGACGGGCATACTAATACCCCAATCGTCAAAGCCCTGAATGTCTGCTTATTTTCAATGTTCGTTGGAATTTCCCGTTGAAACCATGTTTGTATGAAATGTCTCCTCACACGGCGACCTTCATATTTTGCGCAGCTCTATCTGTCAAATTAGAAATCAAAACAAACCAAATCATGACCGTCGACTTTCTAGCCTAACGTATTTTGACATCACCTGGTAACAGATCAAGTTCATCTACAGATTTTATGCTCACTAAATACATGGATGTTTAAAAAAAACTGCATTATTAATTTCGCTGAAGCCGCCCCCCTCCCCCTCTCCCAACAAAAAGAACAGCATAGTACATTGCTTTTTGCGAGAAAGATCCGCGGTACGCACTGAA
Source organism: Macrobrachium nipponense (assembly GCF_015104395.2). Lineage (NCBI taxonomy): Eukaryota > Metazoa > Arthropoda > Malacostraca > Decapoda > Palaemonidae > Macrobrachium > Macrobrachium nipponense. The sequence goes on along the minus strand of NC_061110.1, from coordinate 49,146,779 downwards.
ATCTTTGGAAATGAACCCACCTGTCTGGAAGCTTTTGAGTTGGTTGACATAATCATAAAGTACGAAGGAGGAATTTTTAAAATAAAAATATATACAACTATATAAACTCTCATTAAAGTAACTATATATTCTTTGTGGTTGGATTCTTGGAAATGATCTTAACAAGAATGTTAAAAACAACCATAAGGCAAGTGCTTAAACAACCTATAATCATCGAGCCTAGAAACCCTGGGCTTCTGATACGCAAGGAAGAAATGTTAATTACTACGTATTCCTCAATCTGCAACGAAGATCTCACTTCCTCCACGTAAACTCTTTAAACTCACGCGAATTTGACTGCTATTCTTGTCAATAAACATTAGAAAACTATCTATTTTTTTAGAGAGAGAACAAAATCTTGAAACGACGTCTCGCTCTACATAAAACGCCTTTATGAGTCTCGTAAGAACCTGTCATAAGTCACTTCATCAACAGTCAAAAACTTTTCGAAGCATCAGCGCAACTTCAACTTTCAAAACGACATTCTAACTAAACATCTTCAAATAAGGCAGAGTGGCCATTTAGGAGTTATTCGGGATGGATAAAATTACATAATGAAACAATAAAATGAGAAGCAAGACACTGACAATATCACAGTAAGCGTTTGGAAATCGCAATGTTAGAGTCTACTGATGACCGAGATCACTGTTCCTGATATAAACAAAATAAATATAGAGACGCTGCAGTGCAACAGAAAAGAGAGGGCATACAACAATAACAAAAAGAGCCCCCACACACAATAGAGTGAAAACAGAAGCAAAGGTGCCACCATACTTAGGGCAACGTTAGCGAGAGGTTATGTGGCTGTGTGAGTGCCTCGTCACCCAAGGTATAGCAGCTGTAAAACAGCGAAACGATAGCATTACAACCTGGTTTTGTTGCATCGCGCGTCGCTCTATCAAGTAAACATGAGGCAAGAAAGAAGATGATGATGGGAAGGCAACGTGTGGGGAGGGGGTGAGGGGAGGAGGGAGGAAGCCCTTTATATTACGAGGCGAACGCCACACCTCCTTTTCTTCGTTAGAGCGGCATAACAACTGCTTCCTCCCGAGCTGGAATCTGTGAATTACGGGATAACTTCTCGGGAGTTATGGCACTAAGGGAAAATTCTTCCCTGAAATTAGCAACAGATGGAGGAGAAGAGAAGGAGCAAGAGAGTTCAGAGATAAAAAGGTGAGAGGGGAGAGGACAAAAAAGTTAAATGTAAGGAGTAAAAGAAAAAGAACATGGGATTATAAAGACAGCACAGACAAAAATTAAGGATTGGAGAAAACGTTTGTAAAAAAGTAAACACAAAGAAAACCAAAGGAAGATAAATTTATAAGAAAGATTATTACAAGGGTAATAAAAAGACATGAAAGGACAACGGCAGAAGGCATTAAAAACTACGTAAGTATAAAGGATGTGCAGGACGAGGAGATGCATATTTACATAAAAAGTTCTCTAACGAATCTCAGACGTGAGCTGCAAGATGATTAAATGAGAATTTTTAGTTACAACTTAGCCTGTCACATCTGGGTGCTGCACTGAATGAATAAAATAATAATGCTTGGGCGATACTTTCTCTTTGTTCTAAGATAAGAATTCTGATCTAAGCTCTCAGTAGTCGTAACTTTACTTGTGAGAATTCGTACGCTGTGTGCTTGTTCGTGCATATTCCCTCCCTCTCTCATTGTGAGCGTTAACATACATATATATATATATATATATATATATATATATATAATATAATAATAATATTTTAATATATATAATATATATATATAGATATATAATATATATATCTATATATATATATATATATATATATATATATATTTGTACACGACATAAAGTCAATTCCCATAACAGAGGATGGCTCCAGAGACAAGGTAACATAATATCCACTGCCACACTCATACTGAACAGCCGAACCGTGGGTAAACCCTTTGTGCAGTAAAACTTCCACAATAGCAGCTACACACAACGCTCACCAGCTACACATCACCTCCACTGAGCAAACTGCGCCATTAAACCTTATTTTCCAAGGCCACCGTTGTCCATTCGCTCCACATGAACCGTCCCTACTCTTCAATTCTTCTTAAGCCATATATATATTTACACAAAGTTTACCTCATCAGCTGGAATCTTTTTTTTTCTTTCATTCACCTTTAGTATTTTTATTAAGGAGAGCTGACCCAACAGTCCCTTCATACATTTCCTCCTTTGCATGTACGGACTATTTCAGACTCTCCCAAATCTTTAGCATACATCCTGCAACATCTCTTGTTTCACCCACACTATGACTCACTCATCTTCTTACAACCATCATCCATATTAAAGTTCATTGTTCCCACTTCCTGGCTTTTATTCGCCTTTATAACCTTACTCTTGTGGAGAATCACTTAACTATCTCATCTTGCAAATAGTTCCAAACTTTTTCACTAGTATCTGAAGCTTCTCATCCTCCCTATTAACACAATACTATCAACCAACTCTAGTATTCCCCATCTAAACTGTGGCATTTTTTTATTGTCCATCATCAACGTTCCACCTACATCTACTGCCCTGTTTCTGACTTCTTGCATAGCTCCATCAATAAAGCCTTCATATAATCACGGAGACCTAATACATGATTGTTTCATAAACTAAAAATTCTCGTATTCTAAATACTCTAAAACACGCTTCACTTAATCGTTAAAACTTGTAATCTACGTACACAACTTACTACCTTCCTTACCATACAATCTCGATGCCTCCATGAAACCTCTATTCTATTGTTGGATATTTCTAGGTTCATATAAGCCATATAAACTTTCCTCTTTTACTCTCAAAGTTTGCCTATATTTGTTCCACAGTAAGTAATTGAACTACAAATTCTTTTCCCTGTGTAGTCCAAAAGTGTTTTTCCCTTATCAGTGCATCTGTTATCAGTCCTACTGTCTCAAACCTGTTGTACACCTTCCTTGATATGCTAATTCATGTTATACACTATCATTCCTATAGTAGTCTTATATCACTTAACCTTTAATCAGCTGGGCAATTATTTCTCTCAGCCACTCCTACAGAACCTTACCACCATCCCTACATGCCACTGAATTACACTCTCACCACTATCACCATAGCTCACTTGCAATTAGAATCAACTCCTAGTCCTTTTACATTCTTCAGTCACTTTAAATATTCCCACCATCTCCTAAATCTGTATTTGGAGAGCATCTCTCCATTGGAATGATTCACTCTGGAATCCACTTTTCCATTGAACCTTTTTACAGCACTGACTTCCATACAGAGCAACTTTCTAGTTCTTCTAAAGTTCTAGTTCTCTTTTCCAATAAATTTCCTTCTTTTTCTCCTTCATACTCTTCTCGCCACCTACAAATATTCTTTTATACCATGCAACTATATATCATATAATCTCAGTTTTTCTTTCATTAAACTTTCATTTTCTGAGCTGACCACTACCATTTTTTATTCTCTTCCTAAATTCTTATACCAAGAAGCAACTCTGCTTGCCTTCCTACCTCCACATCTCCAATCCTACCCAATATCGTATCTAATTTTTCCTTATATGCTCTCCTGACTTCTTCCTTATCTAATCACTTATTTCAATTATGTTTATGGCTACATTTCCACCCTCTTCATCTCAGCTTACGAGTGATTTAACTTTTGCTTCAACCAAATTAAGATAATCTACGATTCAGTTCGCTCCTCTTTTCACTATTACGCCCACCAACTTCTTCTTCCATCTTTTCTTTAATAACTCACAATCTACCAAACTCGTTTCCTTACTATTTCCTCCTTCCCAAGTTTACTTCATAAATACTCATCTAAAACCATGGATTCCTTAAAAATCAATTTTTACACATGGGATCAGGATTTTATTACTATAGAAAGTCAGAATCTATTTGTTCCAAACAACAATAGGGACGTTGGCTTACCATGGAATTGAATCGTAAGTCCAAGAAATTCTGACTTAATCAAGTATAGAAGGATTTGAATGTATTTCCCTTCTCCAAAGAGCAACCAAGGTGATGTGTCACCATATATGGTAATAATTGCAAAGCATCCACGCATTAGTTAAATTATGTGACCTGGACTTAGACCTCCAGTTTTTCTTCTCTTACCCATAGCTTTCTGAAGTTTCTTGAAGACTGGATGCAAATAAATTAACCAGGTTAAGTTTCCTGAAGACTGGATGCAAATAAATTAACCAGGTTAAGTTTCCTGAAGACTGGATGCAAATAAATTAACCAGGTTAAGTAATTTTCGATTTTTAAAATTACTATCAGTTACAAATTATTTTTGAAAATAAGTTTACCACTGACAAAAAAAAAAAAACTTATGGACTCGGGTAAAAAAGGAAAAAAAATCGTATAAACGTGTTAATACTTAATATGAGCAGAAAAACAGGAAATAGAAGCAGATACTCTTCTATTTAAAGCATCCCCAATGAGGGGGTTTCATTGACTGGACTTCCAATTTCATGGGCCAAAAAAATTGGATTGTATCAGAACAGATACTAAGTAGATCATTACTAAACAGGGTTTGTCAGGTGCTGCTGAGTTCAACAATATTTTTACTCTAGATAATTCTGCCACAGCTCTGCAATGCAGACAAAAACCTCAACAATGGTTTGCACTGATAGTAATACACAATTCATCCATCAACTTCACAGGAACAGAGTGGCCTTTGGAGTGGGGGATCTTGTGAGTAAGCTTTAAATGTAATGTTTGGCTTGTCTATACTCGACTTTCCACTGTTTGAAAACCAGCAAAAATATTCACTGTACCTGTGTTCTCCAACCCTACGAAGATGTGAGAAAGAGCCTGAGTAAGAATAACAAAACCAGGTATTGATTGAGTAAGAATTCATAAGGAATTTCAACCACATTTTGATGAAATTGCTTACAATATGATATGCATTAACCAGTTTGGAATGCTACCTATATTTCAATATTAATTCCTTGAATCTATAATTGTGTAATAACAACCTTATATGAATAAAAAAAATACTCTTAATTATAAATAATCAAAATATAAATAATCATACCTTGTACAACCATCAGGACAGCACCAGCACTAGCAAGGTTGCTTTAATTCTATTATTCATTATTGCCATCTAGTGGTTAACTTATAATTACACTGGTTTAGGAACACACTATTTAGTAAAGTCAGTAATACAGCACCGATAGTTTACAAACTATTCATGATGTACAGATGAAAGTGGGAGGGTTCACTGAGGTCAATAAATAAGAAAATATAAAACTAATAATGTGGATGTGTATGAGCCAAAGCAAGTGATTCCGATAATATTGTATTAGAAACATGAAACCTTAGACTACTGGGAAGACACTTGCCATGTGTCTCACTTTGTGAACCTTTCTAACTATACTGGAACAGATCAAAGCTCGAATTTCATGTAATACACATTTCAGGAATTAAGTGGATCTATGACATTTAGCATTGCAAAAATTAAGTTAACCATCAAGAGACACACACAAGTGCATTGTCCTGACCCCATAAACATACAAGTTTGAATTAATGATTATATTTTTTACTTGGCTCCTTTATGCTTGAGATTTTGTTCAGGCCTATGGGATTTAATTATCTTTAATTAAATTCATGACATATAGAAATGTGACTCCTATTATGTTTGGAAGGTAAATGGGTATTTGAACTTTTTTTTATTTTAGTCAAGGAATGGAAAAAGAACTTTTTTTGTGACAAGTTAGTTAAACACTATTTTCAGTGAATGTATAATTTCACTGAATATCAGTGTTTCTTGTTTTCCATCAATGTGATGGAAAAAAAACCTTAGATTTATTATACAAATTCAGGAACTTGTCTTCTCATGTAGATACACATGCTTATACTAACCATCTTTTTAAAATGATATTATACGAGGAAATTAATTCACTTATGCATGAGAATGATAACTGACAAGGCTGCAGTACTACCTTTTTTGACAACTCGGACCAGTGCAAAATGAATCTTGTGATTTTGAGACTGCCATAACTTTGAGACTCGTATCCTAGCAGCTAGTCTAATGATATATACATGAATTATATAGGAAAATCCAAATTTGCCAGATTACTTTCATTATTGGTAGGAACCACTGATGTTGACAGGTAAGGAGTTTCTGTTATGACATAGTGCTTGTTATGTTGCATTTTGGCATACATAAACCTTAGGCCCCTCCAATCCTTTCATCTTCACTTACCCTACACTGGGGATATCCTTAATTAACATTCTGCAGAAACTAGTTTCCAAAGACATAAAGGTTCATGAAATCCCTTGTAGGGATTGTGATTAGTATTCTATGGTTTCACAGGAAAATCTATCTTGGAAAAATTAACTCAACATAAATGATCAGTTAGATATGGACAACATAGCTCGGCAATTTTCCATCATATAAATAACATGAGCCATACCATCGATTGGAATTCATCCCGAATTTTATACAAGAGCAGCTGTTGATACAAATATCAGATGGTATATTCATAGATAGAACAGCATGATAATATAGATCAACCTTTCCAATGGAGCCTGGGACTCTGACCATATAGACAGTATCACCCTTAAGGCAACGAAGAAGCTAATTAAGACAATTAACAGAACCAATATCAGCTTAGTGGTGACCCCAGGGGGTCACCTAAGGGCATATCTCCCACTATATAGCTTGCTAATGTAACTCCTTCTGCCATTCACTACTTGATAAGGATGGAAGTTAGTTCATCAAAATATGGGCCTTAGCTTTAAACCAGAGTGTTTTAATTGGCCTTTTATACTTATATATATATATATATATATATATATATATATATATATATATATATATATGTGTGTGTGTGTGTGTGTGTGTGTGTGTGTGTGTGTGTGTGTGTGTGTGCATTTGTATGTAAATGCATATTATATATATATATATATATATATATTATATATATATATATATATATCTGTAGAATTTAGAGGTCATTTTTACCAGATGCATATAGTCACAATGCCTTCTTAACTTTTCGAATTCTTCGAGCTTTTTTGGACAGGCTCCTCACTACAAAGCCTTAAGATCCAAGTTCAAAGAAATATGAAAGAATTATGCTGTCGGGTAGCTGGAAATGAACTCGCAATACCATAATCAAAACGAGGTCAGCCAGGTCGGCAACATGACATCATCATGATTATGGTATCGCGAATTGATTTCCTGGTACTGTACATCATAATTTCTTCATAATTTTTAGAACTTGGATCTTAAAGCTTTGTAGTGACAAAAGTATCCAAAAACTGCAAAGAATTTGAGAAGTTAAGAGGGCATTGTGGCTATTACAGTTACAGTTTCTTAGTGTTTACGAGAAAGTTGATTGTGTGTTGTATTTTAAGTTAATAATCTTGGTCCTACAATAACCCCTCGTAAGCCATCAATCTAATAAAATGCAAAATTAAGCAATAATTAGAACGTTGCCAAGTGAAGGGGTTTTCCTAACAGTAATTTACATCCACAACATGGAAGAAATTACCAAGGAAACTGGACACTCACTAAATTAATCAACTGTGAAATTACACAACAGCAATGGATAACGTGTCACAATTACGAATAGTGGCCACTAGCATGTGGTCCCTTAAGGAAATTAGGCAAGAATTCCTTTCAGCCCTGGCAGGGGCGGGTTTCTTCAGGCAATCGGGAATACAGAAACACACACACACACATACACATATATGTATATATATATAAATCTATATATACATACATATATGATAGTCTTAAACACTAAGGCTTTTGGCATAAGCAAACCACACCCTCATTATTCGAAGCCTGAGGGCAACAATGAAGGGTTGGGGCAAACGAAGTTATCAGTCTGCCTCTTTAAGTGTTTGCGAATCAGGAAATCAGAGCCAAGAAGAGAGTTCTAAAGCTTGACAACTGTAGAGAAAGACGTCACAGAACCGAGCAATCGAAGGATTACTGATTTCCACAGTAAATGGGAAAGGACTTTCCCCGACACAATACGTATATCTGGCAGCCTGGTATGAGGAGGGACTCTAATTTGGAAGTCCATGGAATTGTGACAGAGGCAGTACCTATGTTTCAGTAATATGAGGCACATAGGGAATAAGAAGTGCTTCATATATGGAACCAATATGATAAAGAAAAATTAATGAAGCATATTCTAATAATTAGGATAGTGTAAAAAAAAACTTACGAAATCTAAACAGTGCACCTAATTTTCTATTATGAGAGAAGTTAAGGGTTCAGTTATATTTTCATAAGCAATGGCAATCATTTTATAGGTTGAAAGAGAAAACGACAAATACTAGGAAACTTTTGAAGTGGTAATGTCCTTTATTTATCTACTGGACAACCAGCAGGTTATCGATGTATATATTCACCAGTTTAAGCAGCACGGCCTTTCATCCCATACTTGTTAGCTTACTCCATGTCCATTTATAGTAGCGCAGTGTGTATACTGTATATTTACGAATAAGTACATTTTTGTGGATATAATTTGTAGATATGGGACAATCATGCATAAAAATGATACTACTCTTGCAAATGCATACACTGTATACCTACATACATACATATATATATATGTATATATATATATATATATATATATATATATATATATATATATATATATACATAGATATATAGATATATTATATATCCATATATCTATCTATCTATCTAATCTATCTATATATATATATATATATATATATATATATATATATATATATATATCTTATGAGGGCCAACATGACCCTCATCTAAATAATAGGAGAGGAATCATAACTGGGAAACGAACCTACTTTCGATGATAATAGTCCCTTCGAATGCCACCTCTGTAGCTAGTTGAAAAATCAATTATTAAAAACTCTAGGCATATTCAAACTCCCGATATTACAAAAATATAATCTTTATTTCCCAAAACAGCTAACATGAAAATGGAATAAAAAGGATTCAAGAAAATCCCAAAGAAACTCATCAAATTACTATTACTTTTCCACACAAAAAATATATGAGATAAGTTTCCTCCTTATCTACTTCTGTCCAACTATTCATTAGTCTTTATCAATAACTATCAACACAAGTCTAGAGAATCCATTTTTAAATGGTGACTTCGAATCCATCTTTTCCGATGGATCTTGCACCTTCCTCTATGGCGACTTTCCACATACAATGAATATCAGATAGTGTTCACTTAATCGCCTCACTAGGTGGTTTTTATTCCATCTATTTCATCTTACAAACGTACATATGTATGACGACCAATAGTCGCACGGATAAACGCACGCTACTGAACACACGAATACACGCACGCTAGTCTATTCTGTGCGTTTCCATTTTCTATGTACACGTTTTATCTAGCGCACGTATTCGGTGACCTGAAGTGACTTGAAGTAACCTTTCCTTGCGGTTTACCTCATCTCTCTGGAATGCGCACCCATCTCGTCATCCGCAATCGGCGTGTTTTGACTTGTGCCTCATATCAGCATCTTCAGGAATTCACTGTTTTGCACCTGTCGCTAAACACCAAGTGCTAAGGTTATCAACCCCATTTATTTCAATATATATCTACTTATACATCTCACCAGTGCCTTAATATATATATATATATATATATATATATATATATATATATATATATATATATATATATATATATATATATATATATATGTGTGTGTGTGTGTGTGTGTGTGTGTGTGTGTGTGTGTACAGAAATTATGATAGCCAATTGTATCTGTAAATATATTCATTATGGCACTCGCAGGAAACATTAAAGTAAGTGAGGTCGATAACCTTAGTGACAAGCACGACGTGATAATAGTTTACCCTCGAGTGTTTGGTGCTTGAGGCATGTGCAAAACACCGAATTTCTTAGATGTCCACACTAGACGAAAAATCACAACACGCCTGGTCGCACCAAGGAGACCGCGGGACACAAATTACCTGGATAGCTGAAAGATCATGTGACTGTGACGTCAGAGGTAAAGCGAGTTCAAGTATACAGGGATAGAGAAGACAATAGCATGCATACATTCGTACGTCCATTAGTGGGTTAAGTGCATATGTCTGTGAGGGCAAAAAGAGATCAGAGAGTTTGAATTCGCCTAAGATTTAATGACTGATTTTCAGCTAGCTACGGGATGGCAGGCGATGGGAACAAACGAAGGTAGGTCACGTTATCAGATAGGAGTTCTCTCCTTTTAGTTAAATGGGGTCTTTTGACCCCATAACATATTTACAGCACAATGTAGACAAAGAGGCTACCACTAAATAACTGGTACACTGTCTGGCTTACCTGCTTAGCAAGAAACACAGCTGTAATGATTAAACTTTCAAAACACAATGGCTGCAGCTATTGCTATCCAGAAATATAGAGAGCTGTAAACAACACGATTTCTAGTAACAGCATTCATAGAAATGACTTCTAATTTTCATCTTTTAAAATTTGCTCTTTCAAAGAATACTGCTTGCTTAATAAGCCAGATTCAGTATTCAACATGACTGCAGCTGAACATTTGCCCTGACCAAGTTCTTTATGATATTATCAAAAACTCTTCTGAATATCGAGCAGAGTTTCAGTACAGAAGCGATCCTCCTCCTAAACAATCAAAACTTTTAAGTGAGTGTTTGTGTGTACTTAACGGTTGAAATCACTGGTCACTCGCTGGAGTGAGAGAGTTTTTCTCCAGGTGTCCAAGATCTGACATATGATATGTCGATGCTTTGGAAATATGGTTTCCAGATCCAAACCACAGCACAGCACAGTACTTCCATCAGAATGGAATGGCCTTCACAATCCACACACATTTTTGGGGAATTTCACGTTTCGCTCATTAGCAAATCTAGTGCTCTAACAGGACGCTCAAACGCTAATCTGATTTCACCCAAAAACTTACATAAAGCAATCCGAGAGACAGAGAAAAAAAAAGAGTAATCTAAGCTTGATTTCCCCCAAAGGACACATACAGTGTAATCCGGGAAACAAAAGAATAATAATCTGAGCCCATGGCAAGGCAAATATCTGCACTAGGACTGTTTCCAGCTTCAATCTGAAGCTGAAAAAGCAATCCATATAGTAAACCACTGGAAGATTTTGACCTCTCAAATGAATGTGTAGGATGTAAGGAAAACGATGACCACTAAGCTTGAAGCTGATTGGATCCATTGCTTTCGTAGTCAGTGATGATTTTACGAAACGTGCACCTTAAATTTGTGCATGTCCTGTATATTGTTAAATATAAAAAGACGTGAGCTTTATTATCTTTATCGGTTTAATTTTTTTTTAATCTACACATGTATTTCATATATACGTATTCATCCCATTTTATGTATGTTGTTCCATGAATAAAAAGAGTTCCACATTACACGTAACTAACTGCTTCAGCTGCGATGACTGTTCATATTCACAATTAAGGTACCTATAGCCCGTTAAGCGGTGATCAAAGGGCACTTACTTCGTACACCTGGGGATGGTTGGCCGCCAAAAATGTTGACGAGATTTGGATTTTTGCATACTTAGCCCGAAATTTTTTTACAATAGTGTTTAAAGTTGAAAATGAAGTACAACTCGTTATGCTAAAACTGGTGTTATTTATTTATTAATAAAAAAAGGAGTTACCTCTAATTCATTTACGTTTTCGACCTGTTTTACACCACTTTTGCCAAATTTTTATAATATGCATGTATGTGAGTTTGAAATCCCGCATTTCAAAACAGACGTGAGAATAAACCACTGAATTTAAGCGAAGCTAATGGATAACCTACTTTTCAATTAAATTCCCCTGTTACACTAAGTAAGTATCACATACCGAATCTCAGAATCATACCAATAGAGTCTTAAAAACTTCTCTTTCTCAGCATTAGTTTACAAGAGACAAAACAATGAATAAAGAAAGAAAATCAGATCTACGATATAATGAGGAGAATCTTCCTTAGAAGGGGAAAGGGACGGGGAGATGGGTGCATAAAACAAAAGGGAAAGTCTTCCAATAATCAAGGCTCCAGGCCGGAGATTATGCATAACAGAAGCTACACTGAGCGGTTGCTTTGGAGGGAAATTTTTTGGCTACGTAACAAAGAGTCGGGGTGTAACGGAGGAGGAGGGGGGAAGGGGCGGTTACTAAAAAGTGCATCATCTAGGCTACGAATGATAAACAAAGAGCCTCCGAGATGGTACAAAAGTACACTACAGCGGTTCCTCTCCATCCGTTAAAAAGTTTCCTCTCTCTCTCTCTCTCTCTCTCTCTCTCTCTCTCTCTCTCTCTCTCTCTCTCTCTCAGGATTGCATTTTTCCTTATAGAAAATGCTTTTTTTATTGGTGTTTGAGAGGGACTGAGTCAAAATTTTCATTTATATCTAACATCAAGAAGAGCTGATGAATACGATACTGCTCTAGTATCAAAAGTCATTATCTTCGTAGACTCCGGAAACTGAACTGCTACTGGTATGGTGATGTATCTGAGGATAAAGACAAAGTTGAATGCTGAAAAGGACATTTTTGTGGAAGCAACATTATACTGAACTGCAGATTTCTGAAGCTTCTTCAGCTTGATAGACTACTGCTCGGATAGATGGTCTGTGTTTCATAAAGATCTACCTGGGACCGATGACACTCCCAGTGTTGGATGAAAACCTGGTCATGGGCTTGAGTGCCAGGTGGGAGGTGAGCTGGAGAGAGATGCCGAAGTAAGAAAATGATATGAGGAAAACGATAAGTAATGGTATAAAATTAAATTATTGTATAATAAGAAATCAGAAATCTGGAGGCTTTAACCATCTAGGGTGCGTGTCATAGTTTGTGTTATGTTTAATTAAAAATCCTGTTTGTTAACGCATCACTCCAGAAGGGAGAGCAAAGTCAAAATCAGATCATTCAGAGGAGGCATGAAAGCCTCTAACTGGCTTGAGTTTCTACTGGGTCGTTCCAAGGCTCAATCACACACACAGTCACATAAACACATGCAGACTCATTCATTCTTTGAACAAGGTTTATGTCTGACAGAATTTTATCACTAATATCTACTACATTAATTTCTCAGCATCGTTGCTTATTTCAGCAGCAAATGCATTCACTAACATTCATTCATAACTATTCACATTTGCATTCCTTTAACTGCTACTGGCTTCTTGCTAAAATAATTTTAACAAGAACTAAGTTGCTAGATATCTTCATCTCTAACTGACTGTCAGTTTTTGTCACTCACACATGCACGTGCGTACTATGGTACACACACACAAAACATGGATGGGCCAGATTTCATGGCCAACGACCTATGTCAGCCTACTTGTACCTGTCAGTGATGTGGATTTTCTCTGGCTGATGGGTCTGAGTAGTTAAGCTGAAACTGGAATTTAATAGTTGTAGATTTAATTTGCTCAGGGTGGAAAGATTAAAGACACACTACTCCTGAATGGGTGGTAGCAGTCCCCGAGTGCTCCAGAAGGGCTTGTTGCTCCTCGTGTGGGTGCTGCACCATGGGTTTCCAGAAGGTAATATGAAGCTTGGTGCTTGCTGAATATCAACGAAAGCTTGCTTACACTTGAAAAACACCATTTCTGCAATCTGCATCTTCCTGAAGTAAGATCCTTTATGAATTATTTGGATTTGCATATCAACTTCTATAAGGGCAGCCTTATGTTGTGCACTTCAGTGAATTTCTAAAATACTGATCCAAGGAATCAATAAACTTGTAGACGATGAGGTGAAGGAGGTTCTTCCAGTGTAAAGGTTAGAGCCATCACTGTGGCTCTCGTTACAAGAAACTTTATATACCACACTGGCAGTAGACTTTCTGGGTCTCCTGAATGCCATACTATTTTGAGTTACCAATGATCTAGTAAGATTGGGTTTACAAGAAATTTTTAAGTCAATCATTCTATTCTAATCAGATTAGTTGGGTTGACTCCTCTCTCCTTATGATGCTACGAAGTGCATCACATGCCTTTTGTTATCCATTTATGGCAATAAGTTTATACTGATCCAACCTTTTCTATATTATATTCTCAATAGGGTGATCTGCACATCCATTGATACAATAAAGTCACCTGTGGGTCTCCTTCCAATTACTGCTTTCTGTCATGGCCCTGTTCATACATGATGCTGAACAACTCTTGCATGAATAAGAGCACTCCCATCTGTTTTTGAGGCAATGACTCACACTGGTGGCTTTCATATATAACCGGGTCCAGGAGATATCTTGTACTTGGCACATATTCCTGGAAAGGAGTTGTTGGGGATGGTCCTCTGTACTGTATATGTCATGTACATGCTGGCAATAAGAACTTTCCCAAAGAATTCTCTGCGCAAGAGAACCTAGGCCTATATATGTCTCCCACATGGCCAGCAGTACATATCTAGGGATGTCAATTTTTGTTGTTACTTCTTTTACTCATCCATAATGATTTCAATCGATGGCCTCTTCTACTAGGACATTAGTAAACATGAACTCTACATCTAAGGATCAATTGACATTGTAGGGAAGGACATTTTGAAATAGGTAAATAAATGTGAATGCCACTCATCGGCCTATGTACATACAGTGGATAAAGAAGGAGTTCAGTTTCTTGGGAACTTGGTGGTTTAGTGTGACAACATGCAAGATGAAGAGCCTTTTGGGTTTTCTAGTGTGTAAGTCGTTGCAGTAATAAATACCAGCCAGGCTTGTAATCACTAATAAATTGACTGGTGTTTCCTTGAACAGATGTGCCTCTGGAAGTGATGCTATATCTTCTTTACATCCTAACTAGGATCATTCTGGAGATGTGTTGGTTATTTAAGTACCCTGTCCCTCTTACCATGATAATAAAGACTCCTGACCAATACTTCTCGAGGATAATAATGCATATCGTACGCAAACCTCTGCACATGCGACAAGTGATGAATGCGAGGCCAACCCAGAAATTCCTCTTCTCCAGCACCAACCTCTTCAAGCAGCAAGGGAGGATTCTAAATCTTGGACTGAATTGTCATTTCATTTGCAAACCTCAGCAAGTGAACAGAAATTGAATGCCTTATCAACCTACTCCTACTTCTTATCTTGCAGGATGAGAGAACGTTGGTCCTCTCCCATACTATCAACGAGTAACTTATTGGGGAAGATGGAACACCAGAGTGCCTATTAGAATAAGGTTCTCATATAGAAACCAAAGCAGGTCATCAACGACTTTCAAGCGCGAAATAGCGTTATTATTCACAGGGGAATGTGTCTGAAGAATATGTAATCATGGCCAAGAATACAGACACGAACCCTTTATATATATAAATATATACATACAAACACATATACATACATACATACACACACACACACACACACACATATATATATATATATATATATATATATATATATATATAATTAAAAAACTGCATTCCAGGAGTCATATTTCCATAATCCATATCTATCTTTAATTCTGAAAAAGAGATTATAAAGAATTTTTTAGCCATATTTTTTTAAAAAATCAATCAAATCAATAAATAAATCATAATCGATAAGGGACCAATTTTCCCAATTATTGCCTACACTAATTTTTACAAGTACATTAGACAAAATATCGGGGTAGCAGGAAATACTATAGCTACAAAAGTAAAAATGAAGCGCAACGTTTTCGTTCCTTATGAGCAGAACGTAACTAATACATAAGGTAAACAAGTAAAACGTATCTTTCCTTTTTAAGAGAGCTTCAGCCTAATCTTCTCACGACCACTTGAACACCAGAGCGAGAGGAGGTTTGGGCAGCACTCGTCCGCATTATCCGTATAATATGAAGAACAAATATTAGTAATATTGCCAGATTTTTTAGCCCCTTGAGTATTTCCAAGTTTGCCTATCAGGAAAAACACACGTCAGTCTGTTTATGCGAGAAATCTTTGCTAGCAAGCTTTAAGATTTCTCGAAAAGTCCTCGTGCGAGTCTAAGTAAAAATATTTGTACTTTTGTACTTGGCAATGGCCGCTTTCTAGAGTGTTTTGCAAGCAATTTTAAATAGAATACGTGAGTTATTATGAGGGGGAAGAGTCTGTGGTCGTTGAGGTAATCCAAGACCATGACTGATTAAGCATGCAAATTAGTGATGATCAACTTATGCAAGTTTGTCGTGTTACAACAGCTCCAGCTGGGCGGCGGTTCACGATAGGAACAGCATTGGGAAGAGCATCCTGTATCCTGTATCTAAAACAGCCAATCATTATCTTTTCCTTCTGAGACTAAAGGCAAGATAGAATACCATTACAAATATGCTGCTGTGTGGATTTTGCAATAAGAATCATATTCAATCATAGAACGACATCGATCTGATCGTATCGTAAATTCTAAGTATCATAGAAGCCCATGTATGGGTTTCTACCGACTCACTGAAAGACAGCTGTGAAAAAAAATTGTTGGTCGATTCAGTAGTCAACTGTAATTTTTTCTCTCTATCATTAGAGAGGCTGCGACAAGTAACAGTTAATACTTCCCAACGACGAGTAAGGACTGAGGAAGGGGAGAGGGGAAAGGATCGGAGACTAAGATTATGATACTACAATGTACATCCCGAGTAGAAACAAGGGAACCCACGCCTTTATGACCAGCGATTCCAATCAACTTTCTCTTATTATTTCTAACAACTGACAAAGCGATGGAAGAGAGGACACGGGAAGGGGAAACAAAAGAAATGAAGATCACTCGCACAACTCGCAAGAAGAGATAGGAAGAGGACGAAGGAAGGGTGAAGATGACCGGGGAGAAATCGAAGTGTGGTGGGAATAAGGGAATGAATGAGTTGTATTTTGTGAGAGAATTCGTGAGGCGATCTCCCAATACCTTCTTCGATTCCCCCTGATTCCATTACCCTTCGGGGAAACTGCATTTCCGCTGCCTATTGCGTTCCATAATTGTCAGGTATAACGGTATTCCCTGGACCCGGCTTGGCGCTATGGGACGGATTATATGGCGGTAAACAGAGAAACGAATAACAGGAAGAGCACCAGGTAGGCTCGGGAGGAGAGGAGGAGGGAGAAACAGAGAGGAAAGGAAAAGCTGAAAGGGGGGAATAAAAAGGAGACGAGAGAAAAATCGAGGATGAGCAGGTCTGCTTAAAACAACTACAAAATAAACGGAGGTGGGGGGTGGGGAGCAAAGGGTATCCTGGGAAGCCGAAGCATTAGGGGGAAATCATGAACCGAAAGTAAAGAAAGAAAGAGGGAAACGTACGAAGACAGGGATCATAATGACGATTCTGGGAGACTATTTGGAATGGTGGTAAAGGGGTATTGGGAGGGGATTAGTGTGGGTTGGGAGGGGGGGAGGGCTGAGAAGGTATAGGTATCGGGGTTTGAGATAATCAAGTTTAGAGCTAAACGCGAGCAGGGTAATGGAGTCTAGGCTGGATGCGGGGTGTAATATGGCTGCTGCGCTGTGGATGGCGCTGAGAGTAAACGACAAGGCTGCTGGTGTTGGTGTATTGATAGCGAAGAAATAAGAACCTATCCAGCAATAGAGCACTTCGGGAGCGGTCGTATAGCAACCGAAGTCCTACGTGAACATTTTGGGGACCGAGATCACCTTGATAATCAGCTGATCACTTTTTTTCTAACTCTCAAACTGGGATATTTAATCTGGGTCAATGATTCTCTCCACGAGATTGGAGAGAAACATTTAGCTTCCCTTTGCGAGTTTTCTCTCTTCTTTTATTTATTCTGTCATCACGAAAAGGATTTGAAATATAAAATCAATTACACTTTTCTATATCAAAGCGGGCTCTAGATTATTCAAACATGAATGAATAATGAAGGCAAAAGGAAAAACGAGAACACGTCAGTATGAAAGATTTAAAGGCCAAAAGGACCTTCATTCAAATGAAAATATCGATGACTTTGTGACACATTGATACAGGGCACAACTTCAGTATATGGTGCGCCGTACAAAACAAAACAAAGAATGAAAGTTCGGTGTCGTTATTTCTCGGAAGAAAATAGTTCAAGATGCATTCAAAATATACCTTCAATCCTACTCATAAACATCATATTTTGACTTCTCGTAAACGTGCACATTTTTGTCAGTACATCGACCACTAAAAAAAAGAAAATAAATAAATAAATCAATAAATAAATAAAAGAAATACACACACACGCACACACACACACACACACACACACACATATATATATATATAGTATATATATATATATATATATACATATATATATATATATATATATATATATATATATATATATATATATATATACATACTATGTGTGTGTAGATAGATAGATAGATAGATAAATAGATAGATAGATAAACAGATAGATAAATAGCTCAAAAATATCTTTCTGAACGTACAGCATACAGTCCAAAAGGTGCAACACCAGAGGGCGTCTGAAAGAATTCTTTGGCATAACAACGAAACGGAATTTGAAAAATGCATTAATAGAAAATTTTGCTAGAATAGACTGGATTTACACCAATGAGCCAATTTCGGTACATGAGTTATAAGATAATCAGTATTTAAAGAATTAAGGGAAATAATGAAAAGCTGGATTAATAAAAAAAAAAGCATGAAAAGATGTCTATGAGAGTTCTAAGCATATTCGGGAAAGACAACAAAATCGCAGTTTGGAAGATAAAAGGGGAAAAGTTAAGAATACTCTCATGAAATATCACTCGAAAAGTGAAAACTGAATGACACTAATCAAGGGAAGGTTTAAGGAGTTGTAATTGAATAGAATTTCATGAAAAGCGGACACGTCGTTTCCAAATTAATCTTCATAAGAAAGAAAGAGTATATTACGTACATGATCCCAAACACTTAACTATAGTAATAATTTCAAATACTAAACCAACAATAAACTTATATTTACCGACTAAGGTAAAATGATCAGCAGTTACGTAATTGTTAAATACCATAATGATCCTATATTTTACGAGATGAGTCATAGCATAACAAAAACAATAGAGTATTAACGCTCAGTCGTTTTAGCATAGGAGTTGGATCAACTTTGAATGCATGACATCTGCCGACGATCGCTCTTAGAGCTTTGTCACCTTTTTGTGACCTTACTGAAAATCCCAAAATGAGACCGTTTGTCGAAGTTAGCGTATTTTCGTCTACGATAAAGATCTCTACATGTATTTTGTAACTGATGCTCCTTCTGACTTGAATCTGAACCGATAGGGAAGCGATTTGCTCGACATGAACAGGCTTTTGGATACTGCTAACCCCGTCATCGTTAAGCTTAATAGGAAGAACAATATTCCGACAACAATCAGACCTCCATGTGTCACATTTCCTTCCTCTCAAACTTGAGGCTTCCTCTCCCTACAATGAAGCTCACACTGAAGGCAGTAGAGAAAATAGCAAAGGAATCTCAGCAGAGTATGCTATGATGAACATGTAAAGCTTTGGGGGGAAGGGAGAAGATAAACTTGGTGATACAGAATGACGATGCGTTTAGCTGAAGGATTAAGAACTAGATATGGAGAACATCTTACATGGAAAATATGGCCAGTATGCCTAATCGCCTATGCGGAAGACTATATATATATATACATATATATATATATATATATATATATATATATATATATATATATATAATATATATATATATAGATAGATAGATATATAGATAGTGAGAGAGAGAGAGAGATGAGAGATGAGAGAGTGTCGAGAGAGAGAGAGAGAGAGAGAGAGAGAGAGAGAGAGATGCCTCACTTCCAAAAACCGCGCCGCAGAATTTCGAATAACATGTGATTGCAAATATGAGTAAGAACTCCGTGACAAATTAAAGGTAGAGCAATGTAATTCAGCGGACCATGATCAACATTCTAAAAAATTAGAGGCATTCCTTGAGCAAAGTGCACAAGAAAGATGGAGCATTTAAGAAAATGCAAAAACATGAACCGAAATGTATATAAATAAAAAAAAAACACGCCATAAAGACTGTTGGACTGGAAGCGAAGAAGAGACGAGAGAGGAACAAAATGGAAGGCAGGAAAAGAGAGCAGTTGAGCAAGAGAGAGGAAGTAAGTGAGAGAGAGAGAGAGAGAGAGAGAGAGAGAGAGAGAGAGAGAGAGAGAGCAAAAAGGACGCTGTGACTTTGTTTCCCGACAAGCGCTGACGGTCCCATATGGTCTCGGCCGAGTTATGATCTCACCTACAACAAAAACGTCGTTTCCAGCGACAGATATTGTGTCACGCTTAATAACAAATTCTTAAAGTCATTTGCCTTCGTCTCCACAAGGCTTCTAGAAACAAACGTTTCAGGAAAAGGGCGATATTTTCCCCCTTGCTTTTTTACCCAGGGAAATTATTGAACGTCATTTATTTTACGATATCCAGTTACTACATTTCTGGAGAACATTTCTACTGCACTGAGGGACCGAGGAAATCATAGAAAATCAATGATGTTCGCTTTTTAAAATGAAGGATAATGATACTGGCAAGTCTGGCAACTGTTCCTGCCTATTTTATAGGCTTCTGCGTCGGATTCTGAAGGGAAATGGGACTGGATCCCTTTTCTACTAAGAGCTTTGGCCGTTCGGAATTTATAATCCCCTACGTACGATACAGAACAACCAGTTCTGTTTATTTTCCTATATAGGATATTGAATGTATTGGGGCCATCGTCGCTTACATAATGTTTTTACAGGTAGCGGTGACGCACTAGGGCTATAGGCACAAACTCCATTTACGAAACAAGTCAAGCATGGAGATTGAGGGCTCATATAACGGAAAGAAATGGTAAATATTCCCTGGGAAATATGCCATCAAGTTTAATGGGATGAGTGTGAAGACGATATCGGAGCTACTAAAAGATACCTTTATGAATATATATATATATATATATATATATATATATATATATATATATATATATATATATATATATAGGTAGATTTATGACGACTTGGCAGATGAAGATGAACATTTTATCTATTTCCTCCAGCTGTGAAAGACGTCTACACTCAAGAGATAAGGATCCTATCGTCAAAAGTAGGCTATGTCTGGGAGTTGTATACATCAGAGCTGAGCCGATAGCCCTTGCATGACCCAGACAGAAAAAGAGAGCGTGGGCGGTATGAAAAAGGCAAAAGTGAGATGATGAAGGACGGGTGCCAATGATAGTAAAGGAGACGTAATTTCAGTATAAAAAATTTTTTTGTACTGAAGTTCATGCAGGTTTATCTCTTTTCATGGAAACGGCCTCATAGGTACAAAATCCTGGTTTCTTTCATATACAAATATCTCAGTGCCGGCTGCTAGTAACTCCCTAGATTGTTAGAAGTCACGCTTATCTCATCAGTGCATTTAATTGACACCATGATAGATGTGGTAAGTTAATCAATCTCCTTAGAAGGTTCATGATTTATCTTGTGAAAAGCCATTATTCACTAATACTTGGAAGTTCTGGCTAGTTGCGTGTGAGTACCAGCCGAGCAGCTGCAATGTGAGAGGATGCTGTGGACAAAGGCACCCATGAACAGCTCCAGGTAACAAGTATAGAACTATATATATATATATATATATATATATATATATATATATATATATATATATATATATATATATATATATATATATATAGTGCTGCTGTTGTCGTCCTATAAAAGAAAAGTTAATTATTAATGCTTCCTTCAATGATGAAGCAATTATCAAACTCACTTCAAAGGTATTTTTGAAGTGCTAGGCATTTGCGTTGTTACTGGTCTTCACAAAGATGTCGTCAATATACTTGCAGCAGTCTGATAGTGAGTCTATTTCTATGAGGAGTTTTTCTTCACTAAATGCCATGAAGGAATTCGAGAGGACTACCCAAAAAGGGGAGCCCATCATAGAATATTCTATCTGTTGGTATACTGTACTCTTGGTGCCTCGAAAGGAAATAACCTTAGCACAAACTTTCAGATGTGTCAGGAGTATGATGGGGTCCCCTATGCAGACCTTTACCTCAACTTCTTCAAAGTATCAAGGCCTGTCCTTACTTCCATCTGTGAAAAAATGACAATGAACAACTTTTCTCCTTGAACATTCTCCCAGCAGGATGCTGGCATTCACATCAGTGTCCAGAGTTAGTGCTATGGACACCAACTCTGACAACTGCCTTGACAGCAACAGCGAGCGCCGCACCCTCTGAATGCAGCCACTTGGCCAGGGACCTGTAGGGTACTTAAGATGGATGCTTCACACTGGCAAAAGGCTTTTCAAATCATTTATAAGGGCACAAGGAAAATCATGAACCAGTAGTATGACAGCTATGCCAACAACAGGAAAATAGTGTAAAAGGATATTCAATGAGTTCCTAAGGCACTACAACAAACATAAAAATTGTCATATATTACAAAGAAATGAGGACCTCTTTCTCCTACCTAGAAGCAAAATTACCTTATATCTAGCCAAATTTCAAAGAAGGTACCCAAGGTACAGGCATACTTGCCTTTATACAAGTAATGGACCTCACCACATGAAAACCGGAATGATTAGGACTCATGTGTCAGGAAGTTAGCCTGATGAATTAAGAGGCATTGGCCCCACTTTACTAGGGCACTACCAGTAACTGGCACTGAGGTACTTGATTTGTGAACTTAAATCCCGACAACCTTTAATCTTTGGACCCATTTACATACAAGAAAATAACCATCTTCCCACTCTTTAACTTGGAGTACAAAGAATTGTTCATTTTAACTATGCTGGAATATCTTTGAAAAAGTGCCCAATCACAGCCATCATATAATTATCATTGCCCTTCTCCATGAATTCTCAAACGTTTACCATCACTCCAGCTGTCCATTAATGTCTAATATATATATATATATATATATATTATATATATATATATATTATATATATATATATATATATATATAGAGAACTAGTAAGGGGGCTCAAGCCCAACAGATATCACAAGGCGGAGAGGAAAAGGCATGTCTCAGCGTAGTACATAATTTATTGCCGACGTTTCACATCACTTCGATGCATTTTCAAGGCTGGGAATTGATAAAAATACAGACATACAAGACTCGTCACTCATAAACACGGTATAATATTTAAAATTTAAAATTGAACACTAAAACATTTAAAATGTAAAAATTATTGTACAACAACACTAGGTTGGAGAGACAACCTACCAAAGTAAAAAATAGAAGGTGACTGAAGGACAGAGTGGGGAGTGTTCAATTTTTAAAATTTTAAATATTATACCGTGTTTTATCAGTGACGAGTCTTGTATGTCTGTATTTTTATCAATTCCCAGCCTTGAAAATGCATCGAAGTGATGTGAAACGTCGGCAATAAATTATATACTACGCTGAGACATGCCTTTTCCTCTCCGCCTTGTGATATATATATATATATATATATATATATATATATATATATATATATATATATATATATATACATATATATATATATATATATATATATATATATATATATGTATATATATATAACATATATATATATATATATATATATATATATATATATATATATTATATATATATTTGCAGAGCGTAGCCGGGGCTAGATGTGATATGAGAATTGTAGGGATGGCTCTACTTTATATCTTAGTATAAGGCAACTGACTGAAGGTGGCCAAACATTATGTGATCGGAAGGGGGGCAGGGAACTTTAGTGAACTCAAAACCCGTGTAACAAATAAGGATTCAAAGGTAAACTTAATGTGTCCACTTAAGATATAATTCACTAAAGCTATCAGAAGAATGAAATATATACAGGAGATATCAATAGAGCCAAGTGGTACTGTATGACTTTACGGTAATAATTACAATCACAATACAAGAGTGCCAAACTACTGCAAAACTCTCTGTGCCTAAATAGGCTAATCACAGTTCATAAATGGGACTTAGGATCCTTAGGTAAAACAGGGTGGAGCACTGTAAACAAGGTCAGATCACACTGGGGTTTCCGGGAAACTTAACCAGTTACGGCACTAGCAGTAAGTAAGATGGTTAGCATTGTTGCCCTACAAATGATTTTCAAACAACTGGCGCCCACAACACGGATCTGCCATGCAGGGAATGTTTTAACAGACGAAGGAATGATGACTGAAATGTTACATGAATGAGTTATTCAAAGAAAACCAAAATCACCACAAAGTCTTTGCACTGACAATACACAAAATCACTGTGTTTGATTTAATTATAAGGCACAAATGTTACATCCACAGTCAAAATTTATGGGAATCTCTGAAGGAGAAAAGGTAGCAGGGACATGGATATGGGAACAGGAGAACAGGTGGAAAAAGGGTGAGGCTGGACAACCAACTTCCTATCACATTACCTTAGTCCGTGGACGAGAATTGTGTAGATCAGAGCCAGTCTCCTGTATTTAGGCACATCAATGGAAGCAGAGTTGCATACAGCCCCCGACCTTAGTGGGATATGATGAAAGATGAGAAGGGCATTTCTGGGTTAACAGTCATCAGTGCTCAAGGTTCGAGATGGATGGTAAAAAGGACCACCTTCAGAGGGTCAGCACCACAGAGATGTCGAGTGGGGATTTGAGCAGAGTCCGTATCATCTGGCCTTTACTACTTTTGTTATATATTCTTCATTCAACCACTAATCACCCTTACTTTACAGGTCAGGACAGAAGCAATGCCTGTGAACGCAACTAGATCTCAATGGGAGCTCCAGCAAAGAATATACTGCGTCAAGCATTATTACAAGATAGGCTCGTTCAAGAGAGTGCAGGACATTTTTGTGCATCAGTTTGAATGTGAAAAAGCTCCCTCTAAGAGCAGAATTCAGGACTGGGTGGACCACTTTGAGAACTAGGGAACAGTGGAGAACTTCGATGCAGCCAGTGACAACCAACCAAGCCATTCAGGACGCCCCAGGAAGCATACAGTATGGAGTGCAATCTCAGCCAGAGGCATCAATGGACCATTCTACTTCGAGGAATCTGGTACAACAGAGACTTTCACCAAGGAGCAGTACGTTGAGGTGGTCAAAATCTTCATGAGTGACCTGCAGATCCTGCACTCATCGCTTACAGGGAAGTTCTGGTTCCAGTAAGATGGAGCAAGCCCTCACACCTCAAAGCTGTCCAGAAACTGGCTGAGAGAACTTT
Source organism: Macrobrachium nipponense (assembly GCF_015104395.2). Classification (NCBI taxonomy): domain Eukaryota; kingdom Metazoa; phylum Arthropoda; class Malacostraca; order Decapoda; family Palaemonidae; genus Macrobrachium; species Macrobrachium nipponense. Next base: position 49,121,669 of record NC_061110.1, on the reverse strand, counting down.
GGTGGCCTAGTGGTCAGTCTCAAGGTTGATTTTGAGTACGGCACTCAAGGAAGCTATCAGGGAGGAGGTCAGAGCCATTAGTCGTCAGTTTGTAAGGATGTCATGGACAACTTTGTGCAACATCTCAAGAAATGCATAGAGCTAAGAAAAAAGAAGAAAAGTCCAAACACTAATTATTTGTATATGTCTTTAAACACAATAAACTATTTCATATTCAATTCTTTCAGAAAAATTAGATATTTGACCTATCCAAAGTTGGGGCCTGTTTTTTGGCTCATATTTTATTTCTTGTTTTATCATTGTCACTATTCAATCTTTAAAGCATTTTAATTTTGTAAGCCCTGTGTAAGTTTTAATTAGTGTTTTTGCTTTTGAGCCATTTTAGCCAGAAAAGATAGGAAATGGGTGATCCCAAAGCGCAGCTATCAATGAAACGATCAATGATGAGATGACAGTTGTCCCTATCCATATATC
>NC_061110.1:48988695-49116195 GCF_015104395.2 Macrobrachium nipponense | reverse complement strand
TAAGCGAATTCATGAGAATATATGCCTGAATTATATCTAAATATTATACATAAAAATATGGAATTAAAATTGTTTAAAAATAAATAAAGACAATAAGCAAAATCACAGAGAACTTAAGGGACAAACACCATCCTTGGAAAGGAAGCGTAAAAAACACACTAAAATTCATATAAACCTTCAGGCCAGAGAACCTAAAGTACAGATAACCAAACAAGGCAATAAACAGTGGAACAGCCGTAGATTGTTAATTAAGAGGAGGGACTTTCAGTTTGATATTAAGGCTTTCAAGTATAAGCAATTTTGATGTTTCTTTTGCTTGACCTATTGATTTGAAATAATCATACTTAATAGGTGATTTACAATTGTAGGCATGGTTTCTAATGTTAGGCAATTCTGGGCTGGATTATACTTATGCAATTTCAGAAAAAAAGTATTCAAAGTAGCGCCGGTAGTGGTGAAACAACTTCCGCTCTTACCACAGTTTTGAAATCTAACCCCCCCCCTCCCCATCTTCACATACATCAGTATTTGCTATAATAAAGTCCGCAAAAAAGTTTTATAGTAAAAATACATGGAGAAAGAAACGAACATTCTTTGCTTGGCTTATTTTAGCAGTTTTGAAACCATAAAAAATCTTTTAAGGTCAACCTTGATTTTTCTTATAACAACATACTAGAAGAAATACTAATAAACAATGGTCCTAAGGAAAGCAACAACATAATATATAAAATTCCATGTTTAGACTGCCACTCTTTTCATATCGGCCAATATAACAAGGATTTAGAAGTAAAAATAAAACAGCATAAAGTATTCTGTCAAAACTAGACAAACATCCAATACAATATTCATTCATTTAAGTGGAAACTCCCACAGGACAAACTGGACCACCAGTTCAGGAATTGCAAGATAAAAAAATTTATTTTCACGAAATCTTTTAGAATCCGCCATTATACAACTTATATACAATATAATAACTTATTTTCAACTTTTGATATAATTTCTGTTGTTAACATGTTTGTTTACGTATTTGTCTTATTTTATGTTTCAGTATAGTCTTTAGTAAATACTTAAAACTAGGTATTTGGCAACTGTACTACCTTTCCGTCCTCATGACGTCACAAAACGCATGCAGGTTCAAATTTGTATCAGTACGCTTGATAACGTCAATACGTATAGGTTGACGAAACAGCTCCTGCGTGTAAAAATACTGGAGTAAATGGAAGAACCCCATTATGTGTCCAATAGTAACTTGGACAATGAAGTGAAGAAAATAATGAGAAAATATCAAGCAATTTCAAAAAAGCTGGTTAACAGTGAAAAAGATATATATATATATATATATATATATATATATTATATATATATATATATATACAGAGTGAGAGAAGAGAGAGAGAGAGAGAGAGATACGTGTATATATATTATATATAATATATATATATATATTATAGTATATTATATATAATATCGCTCCTCTCTCTCTTCTCTCTTTCTCTCTCTCATCATATAATATATTATATTATATATTAGCTATATATATATTATATATATATATATATATATATAGATATAGATATAGATATATATATATATCTATATAATATATATATATTATATATATATAGAGTAGAGAGAGAGAGAGAGAGAGAGAGAGATAGAGAGGAAGAGAGAGAGAGAGAGAGAGTTGATAGACGTATCATATACATATATATATATATTAATAAATATATATGTATATATACATATATATATATATATATATATATATATATATATATATATATATATCTCTCTCTCTCTATCTCTCTCTATATATATATATATATATATAATATATATATATATATATATATAACTAGCAACTTGAAAGGTGAAAAATTAAAGACCAAGTAACAAGTGTCAAAATATTTTCCTTCACACAAGGCTCCCTATTGTTACTGGAAAAAAAATAACTCTAGGTTTCTGCAAAGATTTGTTGATTAAAAACTTTTGGGTATTTTTTTGCCTATTTCCTTCATCATAAATTTTTACAAAACTGAGTCTAGGAATTCCGAACTTCATATCTATGAACCAAAACATCTAAAAACTGTAATACACCATTATTTTCTTCTCCAACGGTGAATTTAATAAAGGGTACCAAATTATTTAACTTGTCTAAAAAACTGTTCAAATTCTCGCACATGATAATTTCCGTTAAAAACAAATTTACAATCTTTAACACATAATTTTATCAATGATAAAATTTTGTCAGAAGCCGATGGTGAAATATGCTTTGTTAATTCGTCAGCTAAAAAGTTCAATACGTCATCAACTGGGACATTGGTAAATAAAGAAGTAACATCAAGCCTGATAATTTTAAAGTCGCAATTTATGCGAGCATTACTGAATTTTTCCAACAAAATCTGTATTATTCTTTATGTGTGACTGAGATATGTTTCCGACAATAGGCATAAGAATCCGAACTAACCATTTAGACAGTTTATTTGAAACACTACCAACAAAACTGATTATGGGGGCAGGATTACCAAACTTGCGTGTTTCAATAACACCATACATATACGGTGAAGTTGCACTTTGCGAGGAAAACTGTTTGAATATGGCATCAACCTTCCACGGATTTACCTTATAGAAACCCAGTGCAATTGGTCTTGTAATTTCCTCTAAGGTGATATGATATTCCAAGACAGTGGCCCATCCTAACCTATCCTGAACAACAGCTTGGTTCTGCAACAGCAACCTTCTCATGTCCTCCCATTGGTTCTCTTCCAACCCAGGAGTAATGTATTCAATTCTATCTAACACCTCAGAGTTTGTGCTCGATGGTAACATGGCTGTGGTGGTTCCAACCACAGCTGGTTGCATAGGAGAGGGCAACTCCTCCTTCTTCTCTTCCCTTGCTTTGTAATGTTTGAGGAGATTTACATGTGGCCAATGGCCTGCCTCTTCCTGTAATTCACTAAGTAGCTTAGATTTGCTTACTTTCCTAGTATTTTGTAAGGAAAGGTGAATCAGATTTTCAGTGAACGTGATGTCCTGGTCCTGTGCACTAGGACCTCATCTCTAACAGAAAAGGGTCAGATTTTTGCTTTTCTATCAAAATTCAGTTTGACTCACTCCTGCATTGCTTCTTCATTGTGTTCTTATTCTGGTACAAAAGTCAGGTATCTCCTTAGCCCAATTTGCCTCATGAAGTTCTGCCCAAGTGCCATGTAGTGTGTTAAGTAGTCCACTCATGGAATGAGCATACAAAAGCTAAAAATGACTGTAGCCCAGAAACTCCAACGGCCTCTGAACAATGACAAATAGAGAGTATGGCAGATTATCTTCATGTTTCACCATTTTCGTGCTGGAGCTTAAGTAAGACAGCAAGGAGCATTTGATGGAACTATTCCACGATCCCTTGGCTTTCTGGATGAAAAAAGGTGGAGTGGAACTGTGTGATCCCATGACTAGCCATGCTTGCATGAAATTCCTGAAACATGAAGTTTCTCCATTGAGCACTTTGGATAGTAGCAAGGAAACCAAATCTGCAAAAGAATTGGACTATTGCTTTTATTTTGAGACAGTGCAAATTTCCCATTTTGAATCTTTCACGGCCTTAGGGGTGAAATAATCAATAATAACATCCCAGAAGGGGACTCCTACTAGAGCAAGACAACATGTACATTTTTAAAGATTTTCTCAGTCAAACCCAGCAAAATATATCAGATAAGATCCTAGTAGTTCGTTTGGCACCAAAGTGTCCTCCTATTCAGTGATGCAATTTTGCAATTTACCTGGGACAGTGCACTTATGCAGGGAATTTGCTGCTTCCAGGACTTCTCCAGTAATCTGGTACAGTATCTCGTTCTCTATGAGATACTGGGGGATGGAAAGGTTGGAGATGTTATTTATGTCCCTATAAGCATCAGCCCATTTCTGAAGGGCAGGATCCTCAGCTTGGGCAGCAATCAGGTGATCTCTATCTAGCTCAGTGCGCTACCACATGCACTACCATGATGAGGAGTGTGTGGGAGCCATAGGTAGCACTTGGGGAGGGGGGTGGGGGATCCGCAGGATGTGGATCCTGGACCCATGGTATGTCAGCGATGTTTATCTCATCCAACAGGCTTTCGCTTTGTTCCTCAGCTTCCTGTTGTGTCGCAGGTACTGTTATCATACACCTCAATGGGATGGTTAGGCCTCTTTTGCAAAAAATCCTGCCCTAAGAGCGGGGGATGTCTGGTGGTGAGGGTCTCTGTGACACCAAGAGTGTTTGCGAGTCCATGAGGGGTCGCCACGGGCGACAGTAAGGCAGACAGTACGTAGGTCCAGTTGGTGGCCATTGAACCAGCATAAGTATATGCATTTACCCTCTTGAATGAGAGCTTCAGGAGGCACATGGTCTCTCCTAATGAGACTAACTTCCTACCCCATGTCTGCAATGTTGGTCAGCACATGAACCGGTCTTGAGCTATTTGGGGGGTGACAGTCACACTGTCCGATCCTATCATTTAGTTGACATTTGTGCACTAACCGCCATGTGAACTGCCTTGGCTGGGGCATACTGTGGGCAACTTGGAAACCAGGCAGATGCATGCCCGACCTTCTTGTGATCGTTGCAAACTTCTTTACCACAATCATTCTTTTGTACTGCCCACGAGGAAGTGGAATGTGGATGCTATGATGTGCCTGTGGCACTGTTATTGTTCTTAGCAGGAGGACCCTTGCCAAACTTATTTGGATGTTTCTTAAGGCCATTCTTATTCTTGCTGGGGCACTGGTTAGCTGGTTACCCAACCTTCTTACACAAGGGGCAAATGAGCAGTTTTGGAAGGAAACTGTTCTTAGGGTGGGCAGAGGCAAAGGTATGGCTGGGAGGTGAGACCTTTTTGTTATATGAGCCCAGTAACATTTGTTGACAGTCGCAGGGCACCTTTCACGTGATTAAGTTGCAAGGGTGCTGGGAGTCTAGTAGTAGAAGTCTTCTAATATGATGTGCTCTATGACTTCAGTGTAAGCTTTTCTCAGGAAGAGACCCGATCCACCAGTGGAAATTCGAGTTTTAAAATAAATCCAGTCTGTCCAGGACTATCCTACCTATCTGGGGAATTATTTCACAGGCTTTAGAGATAGCTCGCCTCACTACAGAGAGATCTAGCTCAGCAAAGGTCAGAGCTTGGAGTGCAATATAACCTTTTCCCTTCATGTGGTTGTTCAGGGTAAAGGAAATCTCCACCAGTGTGGGAAAGAAATTCTCAAAACCTCCCACAAAGTGATTGAGCGAAGCCTCCAGCTGTGTCCATCCAAGGCTGAATAAGCAAGGAAGACATGACGGGGGGAGTATTCCTAGTGGGGTATGCTGCTCTTTTTTGGGCTATAGTCACTCCATAGCGAGTTCATAGTTGAGTTGTTCCTCTTGTGCTTTTCTCTCTGCTTCTCTGAGAACAAGCTGTTATTGGTCTAAAGCCAGTTAAAATTTCTGTTGCTTTTCCACCTTAGTTGCTTGCTCTGCTGTCCCCTTCCCGTACAATTTGTGCAGCTTGCTATTGAGCTCTCTCTTGCCTGACCTGTTCTACCTGGGACTCAACCCAGATTGTAAGATTTTTGCCTCAGAGACTCCTCTGCAATTCAAGAGCTTGGAAAAGTATGTAATTTTTTTGCAACCTGACTTACTGAGACGATGTGCCATAAAGAAGCCAACAGGGTATGATGCCACTGGCTGGCATGGTATGAGTAAGGTGTAAAAGGATCCTGACAAGTACTCTGCACTAAGCTCTAACAGCTTCTGTAAATCTCAGAAATAACACCTAATGTCAAAACAGGGTTGAGTGTAAGCAGAACTTCATGTGTAAAAGCACAGATGACTCGTAACAGTGGGTGAGTGCCAATGAAGGTGGTACGCATCAGGCACCAAGCAGGCACTTAGATACCGGTCTTGGCAGGATTTGACAACACCACGGCACTCATAATAGTGCAGCTGCTGTAGGAGTGCCAGTGAAGGTAACACTCGTAAGGCACCAGGCAGGCGCATGGATACAAGCCTTTGTAGACTTACACAGGACAGCAGCACTCGCAACAATGCAGCTATGGCAGGAATGTCAGAGAAGGTGGCACTTGTAAGATGGTCTTTGTTGTGTCTGAATGTGACAATCAGATGGACAATTTTGCACCTAACGTGTGACTTGACAGTTCTCGGTACTGAATGAAAAGAGTAAGTGGACGTAGTATTTCTGAGTGAGGAATGGTTGCTAATACTAGTTGTGAGAAAGGAATTTTCAGTTTAACAGATGTTGTATGTTTACACTGAAAGTTTCAACTCTATGACTAGCACTGATATTACTGTCCTTACTAAACACTTAGTAGATCAACTGAGACCCGTGGTCTCATAAACAACACTGACAACACTACTTAATACAACAGGTAAACTTAAAATGACAACTATGCTCTCAGGTTAATCATGAATATGCAAATCACTGATTATAAAAACACTAAAAATTTACCCCCCCCAAAAAAATGCTAACATAAACTTATTTACTTGATGTGTGTGGATGACAATATTGAAAGGATATTGCAATAAGAGTGTGTGGGACACAGCTATAGCTCATGTTAGCCAGTTGTAACTGATTTGCTTGTAGACAGTGATAAGGGGATATAATTTCAGTTACAAACATGAAACTGTAGCTTGCAACAGAGCAACATGGATCCTGGCAAGGTCGCCACTGTCACGTAGTAGGATGGCTGGGAAAATGGAAATGAATGGCTCTAATTTGGACCTAGGTGGAGAGTGCAATATGACTAAGTTCACCACCTACCAGTAAGCGGAAAGAGAGTTCCTTAGTGAAATTAAATTACCAACAACTACATACTAATGGTATGAGGTTAACTTAGAATGTCCACTAAAATACATATAATTCACTAGAGGGGAGAAGAGGAAATATACAGGAGCCGACAAAGTTCTGTGGCACTCTCAGTTACTGGAACACATAACAAACATAAAACAATGTGCCACAATACTGCAGCTATGTACACTAACCCAAAATGGTTAAAATCATAAGTTAAAATTGAAAGGGATCAAGATGCTTGCAAAGGAATGGTACAAGGGAAAACAGTAGCACACTCTTCATGCTGGGTTCCACGAATGGTTGACTGGATATGCACTGGTAATGTCAACTAAGTGGCACCGTTGATCTACTGAAGACGGACAACCAGGACACTTATGAATGAATGAATTTGAAATGCAGGGATTGTTGTAGCACATGAGGGGATGACATGTGAAATCAAAAGGCAAAACACAAAGCAAAACAACAATACTTCAGAAAGTGAACTCTATATATTTCACTCAAAACTCTATCACTGAAATAGTGGGTGACATTACATTGTATTTGAAGATTTACTGGAGATAACAAAACGGATATCTCTAAGCGAGATTGCAAAGTTAAGGGCTCGCAAACCAATGGAACAGCAAGAAAACAAAGTATAAGAATATGGTGAGGCCGACATACAACTTCATTCGCTTTACCTTAGTCTATGGACAAGATGTGTGGAGAAACAGAGCCAGTCTGTCGTGAGCACAAACTTCAGTGGAAATCAGAATTGGAAATGGTCCCAACCCAAGGAGGATGTGATGGGAGAAGGAGATGCACTTCTGGTTACAAGTTCATGGAGCAGAGGATAATCAGTGATGGTAGGTATGCCCAACCTTTCCAAAGGTGCCGCATCGTAGGGCGTCGAGGTACGTACTTCTCGTCAAGTCCTCATGTAACAGTAGGCTATATGTGCTTACACAGACAGACTAATGATCAGCAACATTTCTACTGATGTAGGGATGTGTCATCTATACAACATGCACGTCAGGCAGCATTTACTGTCTCCTTGACTTGAATTCCTGCTACTACTCTATACGGCAACGATGACACTCTAATACCAAATGAGGGACAACAAAGTTGTTGTTTTCTTGTTGTGATCACATATGGCTTGCCTAATGTTTGAGGTCCCATTGGGATGCTTCAAAGTTGACAGGTATCTGGAACAAAAGTCACACGAGGGCCAGTACTACAAAAGATAGAAAAGGAATACAAAGCGTATATTGCTTGAGATTTGAGAGCAATAAAAGAGTAAATCAGAGGGGGAACTACCACAGCATTACAGGGGTCAGGTCAGAAGAAAACCAGTTTCAAGGATGTAGGTGCAAAGGGCAGAAGGTGAGGACACGTAAAGCCTGCTCTCTTCTGATTGGTTGCTAAAAGGGGGTAAAAATGGTAAACCCGGTTAGCTTCCGCATTAAGTCGCAAGGGAAAACCTAAATTGACTTTCTGGGCAGCCCGTCCTATTATTCCTAAAATTACATATGGGCATGTCACGAACCTCTAAGGACTTCTTTATAATATGGGCAAAAGGTACGTGGTTTCCAAAACAACTTTAATTTCATATTTCCCAAAACTTTATAAACTCTTTTCCAAAATTCTATGTTACTTCCAAACTTCTAAATTATTAGAGGGAAGGAAAAGAAAAGAAAAGAAATGCCAAAATATGACGTTTGTGACAATTTATATATATATAGTATATATATATATATATATATATATATATATATATACATATATATATATATATATATATAATATATATATATATATATATATATATATATATATATATATATATATATATATAGTCTTTCAACAATGGTCCTTTGAAAAATCCCAAAATTTCTTTTATGAGAGAGAGAGAGAGAGAGAGAGAGAGAGAGAGAGAGAGAGAGAGAGAGAGAGAGAGAGAGAGAGAGAGAGCTTTTAATATGGGTGCCTCATAATCTAGTTATTTATGCAAATGCAACTGTCAATTTATGTATGAGGATTGCGAGGGGGACATCGCTGCTTATGGAAACAAGACGGTTATGGCCGGAGAAGAAGCGCCCGGGTAGACTAATGAAATACGGGGAAGAATAATAAAGGGATGCGTGGAAGGCGAAGCGGATAACGTTAACAAGGAAGCAGGGAGAGAGCGCAGGGGTTGGGAAATAACAGAACAATCAAGGAAGAGAAACTTATGTAAATGCATAAGGAAAAATTTACATGAAAATAGATATAACCAGGAACGCTGATTTTAAGGTATAGCTGTTTCCGAGGTCACACTGCAATAACACTGCAAAGGGAGCAAAATGCGGGAAGAGAAGGAAAAGATAAAAGCATGATCAAATGGGCTGCAAGGTGTGAAACACTGCCTCATATTCCCTTTAGTGAAAAATAATATATTTCCACACACAATGGCAATGGCTGACCGGAGCTTTGTTTTGTACAATTTTACGTTATCTCAACAAAGAAGGTCGCCATATAGTATGAGTGAATACTTAAACGCCAGATCTGCAATCATGTTACTTTAAAATTTATTTTTATACTTCATGATTAACATTTATGTAGGTCTCAATGAATATAACAGTAATTAGCAGAGTCATGGTTACGCTCATTACGAACCGCTTGGCTACTGCACACACACACACACACACACACACACACACACACACACACACGCACACACAAAATCTACAATGCCTGTCGCTGTAAATATCTTGCTAGGTATTGTCTTTTCATGTTACTGATGTGGTCATTTAGCAGTTATGACATTCAACATCAGTTTCTTTCAATTACAATTGCTTAAATTACTGGAATGCTTGCATAGATGTCTGAAGATGCTGGGTTTTCTCATGTGCCATATTTTGATGCTTGATGTTGGTTAGTGCCATTATTAGCAACATTTTCAAACGGGGATTGCTGAGTGTCATAGCATCTAACCAATGCCATTTCAGAATTTGGGGAGTGACAGCGGCTGACCGCAATGTATAAGGTAAGCCTTGGGACAGAGTGGTTCCATATGACTGAAAGAGGAGAGTAACTGTTTTATTGGATTAGTTGAGAGGTGATAACGGCGTGCTTCAGAATTTCAGGTGTATAACATTACCAGATATAATAGAAAAGATTGAAGACAGAAATTTTGATTGGGAGAGTAAGAGACATTAATATAAGGTGATCAGCATCAATTTATGCAGAGGTGTTTGGATGAAATATCTTTGGAAAAGGGTGTGTGGAACATCCAAAGAACGGGGAAAGTTATCTCTGATCTATGCTGTTTGTTGGGACATGTCCTTGTAAATCTTCTGAACCCTTGGAATTTGTTCCTTGGTTCAACACCTACGTACATCTTCCACTTGAGGAGCGGACATTTCTGTCCTTTACCAAAATTTACCGCTCTGAAAAAAGGGAAAAGTATGGCTGGGACTGAGGTTCATGTAGGAACCTAATAGCTGAAGCTGTGGTGGGTCAGTCAATCACCTAGTGATGTTTGGCTACGATTGGTTTTTATATGACATAACTGACTTTACGAACTGACCCATGGGTTCCATGGTTCAGCCACTCCAGGGGACAAAGCTTTAAGCATTCTATCTGGATTGACATTTAAATCATATGAGTGGGGATAATTGTATTCATCCAATACTCTCGGTCAAATCAAGATATCTTTTCTTACACTTGAGCCATTCTAAGTATGTTGGCATAATCTCTTTTGGGTAGGGTAAGGAGTAGTCTTAAAAGTAATTTATTACAGAAATTGTTAGTGGACCAATGCACTTCTGAATTTTCATATATTATTCACTGTTAAACATTCTGTTGTAAATAACCCTTGGTTCTCTTCACGATCGGCAATTGATAGAGCTATCATTAATATAGATGCTGAATATACTCTACCCAAGATAAACAATGACAACAACTTAAAGACCATAAAAGCTAAACAACTTTATAAATAAAATGGGAAGAAATATTCTGATAACAAAACTGATCATTTTTTATTTGTTTTCTGAGAATGAAAATTGGTTCAGTGTTCTTGCTATTGGAAGCAGATAAAGATTATACACACTAAGGCTTGAAGATTGTTAGACAGATATCCTTCAAATAGAGATGCCATTTAGAGAAATGACAGAAAATAATGGGTGGTTGAAAGACCACTGACTATTATCTACAAAACTACATGACTAAAAACAAGCAACATTTATGAAACACTTTAATCACAATTCTACAAATACTTTGCAAAAGTTAAAAACAAAATATTAGAATCTTCAATGATGGTACGAGATTGTGAAATATAAAATAGGAGACTGTGAAATATTGATCCTAATTGGAGAAAGTCATCATCCGAAAAGAAAATTCTAGACCAGCACAAAGCGATGAGACCAGTACCAAAACCCTCCAATACTGCAGAGAATAGCGTCATGCCACTAAAAAATTTTAGTGACGAAGAATGTACATTCCATTGAGTCAAATGACCATGAAACGGCATTACAATCAAGCTACTTTGAAATGTGTCGACTGAGATTAAAACCACTAAGCGTGATCAAAGGTACAGAAGTGAGAACATGATTACCATTGGCCTTAAGTGAAGATCATCTGCCATTTGGGGGAAATTTGACATGCCAAGTGGTTGTTAACGTTTACTAGGCATTCCTCTAGATTAGGGTTCATTATTACAGAATCCCAAACCGCTGGTATCAGTCGGTGGCAAAGAATATGCCGTGACCTAAGCTGTAAATTCTTTAGTAAATCTGAAAGGATGCCTGCTTACCACCATACCCAAATTAATATGCCTGACTAATCATTCTGATTCTTTAATATACCTTATAACGTAATTTAGTAGAATTAATCATGTTAGTATACGAATTTCAGAGGCAACAAACTGATTTCTGACATCGCATATGTCTCGTTAGAATTTCCAGAAACCCACTTAAATTATCATCATGAATCTTATTACCATGTCTAGCCTAAGTCTAGGTTAGCATTGATTTCTCCAGCCATACATAGATATATCTTATTATACGCGCCATATCAGGTCAGAATTTTAATTTAAAAAGTTTGTAGTATATTTTAAATGTTAACGGGAATTCATACAAGATGCTAATCTCGCTCGGTTGTGAAGAACCTCGAAACTATTTTCTCCCAAATAGTCTCTGGTAGTTAAACTTTAAGAATTTTATAATAGAAATTGGAAAGTTAGTAATCGAACATGGGAAGTTCTGAGGCTCAAATCAGAAGGAATCTAGTATGGAGCGTTTAACATTTTTACATAGGACCATTACTTCGTGGAGAGTCCTTAGGGATAACAGAATCTTTGATATTGTCAAAAAAAAATCTAAAGATGCTTTTGAAGAAATTAAAGATTGCTCATTTTTATATATCTATTTATTGATTTATCTATTTTTGACTATTTTTGGAAGCTTCCTTTTTTCCACTAAATATAATTATGTCGTATTAATACATGCAAGTGGTTAATGTGTTCGTTGGCTTATTTGTACATCATTTGATGAAATTACTGTCCTATTATACAAACAAACTTTCTAATATTTAGAATATTTTAACTGGTTGTATACACATTCTACAACCTTAGATGCATTTTGTTTCATCAGAGCAATCTGTTTGCACAGTTTTTAAGCTCAAGAGTCAATTCTGACAGACCTGGTGAAAATCAGAAACACCAGATAGTCCAGATAGTTCATTAACTACTAATGGATTCAGATCCAATGGAACGCTGTTGTTCGGCAATAACTTTTTATTAAAGCATCAGATAAAGGTGAAAGTTGACAAGTCTGTATTTGATAACCCTACTTAATTTTTGCAATGATTATTTTGTACCTAAGTTGAATAGTTCTGGTATTTATCAGAGTAAAAGTGAGTTTCCTATGCTAGAGCCTTCAAAACAGCAGGTAAGGGTTTTGATCGCAACAGTGACATTAACCTATGGCATCATGATGCTCCAACCGGTAGAGGTTTCATATGCAACTTTCCACAGGAGCTGTTGGAAGTAAGTTGTTAGCTTGTAATTCTTCCATTATCTTGAGGTTTGTATTGTTTCTACTTTACAAATAATTCAATGTATGTAACTCATCCACATAATGAACCAGTCTATAGCTCATTTGTTAGATCTACATCTATCCAGGGCGGGAATACAAAAAGACGATCCGGTTTGTTTTACCTCAGGTTTCGACACTGTAGCCTTCTAGTTGCTGCAGCAAGAGATGAGTGTTGCTAAGTAACTACTACCCACCACAGAAATAATGATCTATTCATGGGTTTTCTTGCTCTTGCCACGAGTCTTGCTTGTATACAAAGTGGCAAGCCGTAGCACTAATGCAGTCTTGCAACCACGAGGACAATGCCATATTATGCTGGCCATTCTCGAATTTGTTGAGGCCTACTATGCATGCCAGAGGCCATGAAATAATGTTTTTCGCAAACAACTTCTAAACCAACGAATGGACTTCCATGCTACTGAAGCAATGAGTATTTCTAACATTGTCCTATTTACCGCAGTACACTGAATTGACAGATGTGCTAAATTAAGCCGTTTACTCTTAGGAAAAGACCAACTTCTTGCGTTAATAAGACCGTTTCGAACAAGTGGTGCTCTTGGCGTTTCTGTGACAGAGCCATCCTCCATTTCAGGAAAGCCTTTCCAACCCCAAGCCTCCTTTGGTGCCGTTTGGCGCTAGTTATGTCCTATCCCCACAGTGATGATTTATAGATAGTAAGTCATATGTATACCAAGTTTGGTTGAAATTGCTTGATGCATTTTAGTTATGCTGGCACACACACATAAATACATACATTCATTTTTACATGTATAGAAGACATATATATATATATATATATATATATAATTATATATATATATATATATATATATATATATATATATGTCATATCACATTACCGTGATTCATATACATACATCGAGCTACAAATGTCCTTTCCTTTAATATCTAATTCGCTCTATCTCCGAATGAAACCACACCGCCACTGTGCGTCCTGAATTTCTTGGTTCAATGGTTCGCGCCCATGAGCCGACAAATTTCTTATAGACTAAAAAAATCCCCTTCGGTTAACATATGTGAGAATATATTCATTGCAAGGTATAGCGAATTAGATATTAAAGGACATTTGCAGCTCAATGTATATATATATATATATATATATATATATATATATATATATATATATATATATATATATATTATATATATATATATATATATATATATATATATATATATATATATATATATATATATATATATATATATATATATATATATATATATATATATATATATATATATATATAATATATATATATATATATATATGTATATATATATATAAATATATATATATATATATATATATAAATATATATATATATATATATTATATATATATTATATATACATATACACTTAGTATACTACATATCTACTGTAATTCGTATGTGAACATAAACAGCACGTTTAAAATACCCATATCCAGGTATTCTTTGCCATACATACTTTATCCAAATTGTTTAGTCCCTTTTGCTTCCCCGTTCCCTACGACACTATAATTGCTTGACGAACAGAGTTCATTCTAGGATTAACAATAGAAGTGTAAATAAGCGAAATGCCTGACATTTGCGATGGGAAAAATAAACAATGACATTATCTTACGGCCAATACAGAGGAGGTTAGTGTTGATCAAACTGACATAAAAACTTGAGGTCAAAGACTAAAGCGAAAAATGCCTTGTTTTCATGCTTAAGCTTCATTACCTCCCAGTGACAATTTTCTCGTTCTGTTCCGATATCCAATCGAATTACGTCTTGGCGGTGATGCACACCTAGTCATTGAGGCAGTTTGCATAAATTAATCAGTCTTGAATATCTCGTTCACTTATATAATCATATCCAATTAAAACATTATGGTAAATCAGAAGAAAGTCGAAGTGAACTGAGCTAAACGCAGACTTGTACACATAATACGTTTCATGTGTCACGAAGTTCATTCAGAGCTTGCAACAAATACTAAGAGGCGCACATGAACATGACCCCATCTAGCGGCCAAGGCCTGAGTGAGTGGCCTGTCATCTCTAGTTCATTACAGAGAGAAAGGAGGTGAATCTTATTAAGTAGACTACTTAGGGTATAATGCGAGGTTTAACAAAAGAGGGCTATGGATTACACCTCTTGGGAGCAAACCACTAGTCTTGCACTGTCAAAAGGGAGAGAGAGAGAGGAAGGAGTAGGGGAGGAGGAGGGGAGGAGGAGGACGACCAGGATGAGGAAGGGGAGGAGGAGCACGACCAGGATGAGGAAAAGGAGACGACACAAGCTTTGTAGGCGAACACACAAACATACTCTCAAGCATCTATTTATTTCAAACTTTATTATATGAGTAACTAAAATCCAATAATTTCAAGACAGAGATCCAGAATAAAACTATTCTTTATAAAGTCGTGTGAAAAATACAAGTAAGCAGTCTTGATAAAAAGAAATGAACTGGATTCGGCAAGACATGCATATGTATCTATGTGCAAAAGGTTCCTCTGTTACTGAGGAAATTCTACGTTAATCAGCTTGAATTTTAAGTGTATGTTATTTCAATGAGTAAAGTGTGTTACTAAGGGATTTTTCCGAATACTGATGAAAGACAGGAGAATGGATAGTATTCATGATAATTCTTATTCAAGGTACACAATAATTATATCTGTTGCAGCATTAATAAAACTTTATAAAACTATTTAAAAGGTTTCAAAACCTTCCCAGGGTTCATCTTCAGGGAAAGGTTCGAAAGGTTTTGTTTAGTTTTATAAAGTTTTACTACTGCTACCATCAGATATATTATTATGGACCTTAAAGAGCATTACTTGTGCCCTCGTAATTGAGATTTCTACCCATAATTCTAATACCTATTATTAATTCTTCTGTTATTGATACATGAAACGCTAACCACATATTCATCAGGTCTGATGTTTTTCAGTAAACATTAGATTCGTTCTTTTACTTTCAACATCATCACTTCATGTATACTTTCTTATATCTGCCAATCCAATATCAATTCACCGTAACCAATAAGAACACTGGTAATCAGGTTAATTCAAGTACCATAACTGAAAAAGTCACATTTAAGAAATTCACTGTTTTTGTTTATCCTGGGTTAGAACAGAAAAAAAGGGCTCTAGGACAGGAAAGTTGACACAGTCACATCTGTCTATACATGACAGTCTGAATGCTTAAACAGAGAAATGAGCTTGGCATCAAAACTAAGGGCTCATAAAATTTGAGCTCTAAATATGTTTATGAAATTATGAATGTGGTAAATAGTAAAACTGCTGCCTTTGTGCCTGGGGCATTTCTATGAATAAGTACACACAAAAAATATAAATAATACCTGAGTAAATAAAAAGATATAGTAATCCAGCATAGAAAAAGTATAAGCACTATTTAGAAAAACTATCAGGAACCCGCTCCCTCATCCCTACACACACACACACACACACACACACACACACACACACTACATTAAAAATAACTGAAAGGCAGACCACTGGCCATTCAAAGCCGGTTTCTTGTTTAATTTTCTTTATTCTATTTTAATGGTCTCGGAAATTCTGAGGCTTAACATATCCCTATGTTTATCTAAAATGGTAAAATGCTTGAAGTTAATACCAGATTCACAAACTGAAAGGTGGCCACGATTGCTGGAGGCATTTATCAATTAGCGCTTTTACTTTAGTTAGCAATGCTATGTTCAGTTTTATCTTTTCAGAAACAATAATTTTAGACATCTCTTTATTAATATTTTTATTCTATTACTGTAAACGAAAACAAAATGTTTTGATGTAACCAAGCAAAAGGTAATGACAAATACGATAGTCAATTTTACCCTGTTATATATCTTACATATATATATATATATATATATATATATATATATATATATATATATATATATATATATGTGCGTGTGTGTGTATAAATATATAAATACGAAACACACACACACACATATGTATACATATATATATATATATATATATATATATATATATATATATACTATATACATACATATACATATATATGCATATACAGATGATCAAAGAGCTTACTTTCAATAAGCGATGTAGGCATCTATTACATCCACTTTCTCATATTTTGAAACCAATCGTTACATTGAATACAACTACATAATAGGCTTAATAAAAGGGAAATCGCTCCGTACAAACGTAAAAATAGTCAAACACTTTTGACATCACACAATTAATAATTAATTAATCTATTTAATACTGAATAATCTGGTGTCACAAGAACGATGTCATCAACACGGAAAAAATGTCAGTAAAATCAACTTTTCTATTCATAAACCTATAATATGGAACAAAATATCATTAATATTATAAAACGAAGTAGAATCATAAAAGCTCTTAAAGACCGGGTACAAGTTAGGACCCCGGGTCTTTTTCTCAACCCGTCAGGCAGACTTGAATAATCTTTCTCCTATGCACCTCCAAGTCCTCATGCTGCTTCTTCGACCAAACTTCCAGTCCTGTACTTCAAATCGGCGCATTGACAACTCTCCCGCTTTGCGTTGTTACGCGAACAAAAGGGCTTGAACAAAGCTACTAAAAACATAAGGACATACTAAGAACCCGATATACGTATATACTATAAATTTTTGCATAAAGTAATATTTTATTCAGCGAAAAATATTTTAAAGACGCTTTCGACCAGTGAGAAGAAAAAGAGCAAAAATACCTCACGGGCGCAGATTTTGGAAATGATTCCTACGAATGGCAATGGTCAGTTTTTCGATAATGCATCGACCTGAAGCCGCTTTCTTTCCCATTCCCGAGTCGGTAGCATTCACATCAACAGTTTAAAAATGTCTAGTGTCAGTTGAAACGATAATTAGAAAAGACTAGGGTACTTACCTGGCAAGAGACCGCAGAGGTGTACAACAAAATGCAACGAACATACCTGCAAAATACGGAGAAATAATTAATATCATACAATGCCTATAAATTTATACAATAATTTATGTGTATATATAACCGATGCTTGGATAAAAAGGTATTGCCGAAAAACTGTGTTCCTTCGGCTCTGAATCCCTTAGTAGAGAGCTACTACACTTGCATCCGTCGTAATGAAAATATTCAGTATATTATTCTCCTTAGGTTGGAGAAAGAAACTAATAAATTGGTTAAGAGACAAAGAAGCTGGTTTTAGAAAAGGCAAGAGTTACATATATCAAATATTTGCATGAAGACATATTGTGCAGCAGTGTACAGAATTTGAAATTTCATTTTTTTTAGTTCATACAAGAAAGCATCTGACTGCGTCCACAGACTAACATGTGAAAGGTTTTGCGTCACGCTGGAAATCCCGTCCGTCAAGTATATAAAGCTCATTAAAATCATCCCTGAACGAAGTAGATGCGAAGTTGATTTTGATGAAGTCTTGTCAAATGTATTTGCAATTAATGGTGGGGTGCTACAAAGGAATGTTATTTCACCTTCTCATGGATTTTTCATGAAAAAAGACCATAACATACACAAATTTCTTACCAGAGTGCGAAGTATATCTGGAGAGATGTAATTCTAGATAAATCTAAGAAAAACATAAATAATAAAGAGTTCGGAGGGATGGAATAACACTACAACTAAATAGAGAAAGGATTCTTTTAAAGTTTTCGGAACAGTGCTAACATCAGATTCTCTTTGGTGACGGAATAAAAAAAGGGCAAATCAATAGGCAGGAAGAAAAGTTTCGATAGTCAAACAAATTTCGATAGTCAAACAAACTAATTATAAAAAAATATACAAAAACATAATACCACCTGTACTCGTAAGGGAATATGAATTACGGTATGAAACTGAAACTAAATCTGAAAGATTTCGACCCTATGGGAATACAGCTTAGTAAGGATAGCAGGGGTCAATTTGCAAAACAAAGTTGGAAATTATACCATAAGGATATCACGGGAGTTTCTTTTTAAGTTGACATAACGATGAAGTAGGGAAGGACTGTCATCACAAACCCGGGGCATCAAAATTCTTAAAATACCCAAACTTTCTTGGATGATGTGCATGTATGTAGATATATATATATATATATATATATATATATATATATATATATATATATATATATATACTATATATATATATATATATATCTATATTATATATATTCACAAATATTAAGCAACACATATCGTTCAATATCCGGATCACTAAAGCTGGGCATAACTTTATCCCAAATGGAATTATAATTGGCAAGTGTTGCGTCACCAGCATGACTCGCACTGTCGTGTGGTTTAGGAAAAACAAGACAGACGGAGTGCAAGAGGTAAACCATTGCAACAACAGCATCCATATTCTTCAAAACACTTGTTGCAGCCGTCTCTTGAAATTGAATACTGCAAGGTCCAAAGCATCAAAAAATAAAAGCAGCACACAGAAGAATATAAAAACTTTATCAGAGTTAGCAGTCTTTCGGGACAGAAACAAATCGAGTATGTTTACAGCAAAGCTACTGGTACTGCTACTACCAAATGCAGATGCCATGGCCGTTAAACTATTGCTGCAGCTTTGGAAATGTCATAGATGTGGAATTCGCAATAGCCGTTAGATCTAACACTTGTTTCTTACCCGACAACGCCCGTCTTTCTGGAATAACATGGTTTCAACTTAACGTGGACCTTACCTCTTGGGGCACAAAAACAAGTAACATCACAATATTCGTACAAACAACACTTGCTTGCATACGAGGACACACAAAAGATACACTGCAAATGCAATAAACTGACGTCATGGCATTATCAGGTGTTCTATCTACTATCATGTAAACTTGCAGGGTAAATACAAGCAAAATAACAAAGTTAAGAAACGATGAAATAAAGAAAGCTTTCCCAGAATAATAATCTTCATATCCAATAAACAACTTAGATCATCACTTCGACGATTCAGTCAATTCTTGTCCACAAGTCTAAGTAGGTCGAATTATTCTATTTTAATTTTTAAACTAACAAAACATAAAAAGTGCTCAGACAGGATATCAATAGCCTTTGCGTTTGCATAGTTTTTGCCTGCAAGTGAAACGAAATTCAAAGTTTTCAAATAAAGGCAATAAATTAGTCCTTCTTCCAAATGTTTTATAATAGTCCCTTCACTCTTTTTCCATTCTTTAAAGTATAATGAGTTTGCACATCCTACGAAGTTGTCTTTCCAAGCAACTCCGCGACAGCGTTTAATGACATCCCATGTAACGCCCAATTTCCATTCTTCATTAGCTGTAAATTGGCTGTTGCTTGCAAGGAAAAAGGAAAAATATTGCGTCCTTTGGCAGGCGGCGTTACACCCATTAGGGCATTTTGTTACTTGAGACGCCTGATAGAATGGCGCTCTCCCTGCCTCAGCAAGGACGGTGAAAATTCACTTTATTTTTTGAGATCCTTTTCCTTCACATTGACGCTTCAGAGGTTAATTTTATAACAATAGTTACGTTTACTATTTTCGTAACTTATTATTGGTAAGGAAATGCATATTTTTTTATTTAGTCTGGCAATCAAGTATTTACTTTTTTTTTTTTAGCTTATCTATATTTTCTCAGACGCAGAAGAATTGATCTCATTCGCGCGAAAAATGAGCAATTCCAGTAAGTGAAACATACTGAACGTGAAATAAATAAGAAGTCTCTGGTTTCCCAGTTGCTTATAATTTATGTGAGTCTACTATTCGTATGCATTTAAAGTAGTTTTCCTACTTAAGGAAATTTATTCATGCTGGACGGCCTAATTAAGCATTGCGTTGAGAACCAAATGGATGGACCCTATAAAGAGGTCCCTGCACATCACTGAAGATACTCAATACTGCCATTGAAGAAAATACGGGATTGGGAAAAGGTAGTGTTTCTTAGACAATTATTAGGGTAAAGACTTCAAGGAATATTTGAAAATTAAGTATTCTCTAGGATTATCCTCATTGCTCATAAATGACAAAGTAGTCATCTTTACATCCAACAAGATACAATTAAGACTGCAAACCTAAAAACTTCTTGTTACAGGGTGGTTGGGAATAAAATTATCCAAGGAATGTTAAATTCACTGGAAGATTCACCCGTAAACTCACTACACACACACACACACACGCATATATCTCTATATATATTATATATATGATATATATGTATATATATATATATATGTATATATATATAAAATATATATATAGATATATAATATATTATATATATATCTATCTATATATATAATAATAATATATATATATATATATAATAATAATATACTAATTATATATATAATATATATATATAATTATATATATCTAAATTATAAATATATATAGAATATATATATATATGATATATATATATTATTATATATGATAAAAATGATAAAATAGCTGACACTAGTGAGAAGTTAAAGGTGAATGCAGTAGTGAAGACTTGAATATTAAAATTATGAGGTAAAAGGATACCAGGAAGCTAGATCAAATAGTTTTATGTTTTGTGAAGAAAAAAAGTCAGCAATGAATCTTCAGCTACTGGCAATGTATATAAAATAAAAGATCTGAAACAAGATGACGGCTTTAAAAAGGGCATTTGGGAATGCATGAAGACGTTGTTGATCAAATTCTCCTTTAAAGATGTCAAATATGAATTTGGAATGCAAATAAAGAATGGAAGTTACAGTTACCAAAAAGAATGTTTTGCAGTACATGTCCTGTAAGATGAATCAAAAGACTGACATAGTTGAAGATATGAAGAAGTAATGAAGAAGTAGTATAAACGTAAGCACAAGCGAAAATATTGCACCAAGTATTATGGGGTGGTCTGGTTGCCTGTAAAGAAGAGAATGGAAGATGATAAGTTGGTGGAAAGAAAGTATAATTTAGTAATGATTGGGAAGCAGGAGGGGAATAAATGACACAGGTAGGTGGAAGGAAAGGCTTTCATATTCATGAAGAAACTGCATGCAAGAATGATTCTGTGTATGGTTTAACTCCCTACTAATACCCATTCTATACAGGAGATTCACAACTCATTCTGTAGTTAATATGTAAATGAAGTGGTACACACTGTCCTTTTTAAAGCATGTGGCTTAATACTTTCACATATTAATCCATAGCAGCCCCTTTATATCCAGCTCACTTTACCTTGAGCATAACTTACACCCGAGAAGAACTGAATACGAAAATGCATCCATCTTGGTCAGGATTAGATTATATGACTATTCGATTTAATACGAGAACGATAGCGACTAATCAATCAGCCATCAAAACTGAATAAATCACAGCGCATAGGTTTAGATCCTAGTCATGGTACATACACTATTATATATAGTTTCCTTTGGGTGTAATTGAATTTGATATTTAGGGTTATTTATGGATTATCTTTCATGTACAAATAAAAAAAAAAACACAAACATATAAATCATTCTAATATTCTGACTACATGATGATATAAATATTTCTACGAACGTGAATAGCACGACAATATTCCAGGTGAAGTTCCCACAGCGCTGCAGCGAACTGGAAGCTACGCGAGCCTAAGCTTTCAATTTGATTAAGATTTTTAGCAGTGTTGGCAGTTGAAAAATAACCCGGGACGCAAAGAATGGAACCATTTGTTTACGTCGCTCGTGTCTATTTTTTTTTTTTTTTTTTTTTTTTTTTTTTCAGGGGAGGCGCATGGGGAGAATGCGAGAGAGATCAGGGGCCCTCTATTGGAGCTATGCTCCGGTGCCATTTATTTCAATGAATGATTAAAGTTGGCGCAAATCCATCCTGCTTCAGAGAGGTAAAGTGGTGATGATGACTATGTCACTTTGAAGCGGAGTAGTTTTAAGGCGGAGTGCACACACTTGGGGTTGATTCTCATATCAATTTAAGTGTAAAAACAGATTTAGTTATATATAAATAGGCATCAAGAATAGGCCGGAGGTAAGGTAGAATTGCCGCATTTTAAAGAAGACAATTATTCTATTTACTAAAATATATAGTGAATGTCGATATTTAGGAGCATACTATAATCATTATAATATTCTCAATGTTAACTAGACAGTAAAAACCAATATAAGAGCATTATTGATCAATGGAACGACATAACGATTTCTGGAATACTACAAAAACAGTCACCTGACGTTACCCTTCGTTTGCTATAAAAAAACACTGAGGCGGAGATACAGGAGTAACTTTGTTCTAAGCATCTGATAGACAATACAAAAACCGTAATAAAATACGGATACTCTACAAACAACAACAACAACAACAACAACAACAACAATAATAATAATAATTAATAATAATAATAATAATAATAATAATAATAATAATAATAATAATAATAATAACAAAATGTTAGAGGATTTTAAACTTTTGAGAAAAAAAGCTATACGGAAAAGATAAAAAGTTCAAAATAGTGTAGTGAATGCTATATACCGTGTCCGAAACTCCACAGGTAAAACACCTGTTTCGCATAAACTATGTTAAAATTATTACCTTAAATATCAACATTACTGTGATCTCAGATAAATAATAAAGTATAAGTTAAAACTATTTGATGAGCATCAATTGCACAAAAGATCAATTATTTTTTTAGATGTATAACAAAATAAACAGTTATCAAGAAATCAATCACTTCTCAAATCATACCACATAGACCTGAAGTAGGATTGCCCCTCAAATAACATTCACATCCCTTCACCGTCTCTTTATCTTACAGTCAAAATGAATAGCACGAAAATACAATATAATGTCAAATGGTTACACAAGCATTAGGTTATCTAAGCAAGAAGGAAGCCCTTCCCTTGCTGCGAATTTCCAGCTTACTACACTAGTAACCTACCACCATCCCGTCTGTCTTTTACAAATATAACTCATTATAATAATGTTTTTGACAATTGTATTAAGTCTTATTAACAAAATGCTTTCATATTATCTCTATAAGCTTGAATGGTATAGCAATGAAGAATAGAAATGGGTATCTAAAATACGAGGCGATCCTCTCTCACAACATAATTCAATCAGTAAGAAGTCTTGAAATAAAAATAAACGTTATAAACACTTACCGGAAAATAATAACAGACCGTGGCAAGTTAGTGACATGAGGGACACGAAGAAGGAAAATGGAAGGCTTTTGATGGGCGACTTCAAGGGAGAGTCAAAGGAAAACTTCGTGTTCGAGTTTCGGGTAAAAACACGTTTCAGTGAGGAGAGAAGGAAGAGGACGATTACACAACAAATCAGGTTAAGGACAAAGGATGCAAATGAAACATGTTGATGATAAGGGAAATACGGTTTAAAGTTGATGGAGTGAATGTTTTTGGGGTGGAGTGGAAACAAAGCACACACACTGAAGATAGACCAGGAGAGAGTAAACAATCCAGTCAGTTAATAAGTAAAGTATGGAACGTAGGTTACAGTGTTGATTCTCAAATGATCGCTAAAAAATCAACTAACTTGTATACATATCGATGGAAAGAAGAAGAAATAGTATATAACAAAGACTGGTACAGAAGACGCGTCAAATGCAGAATAGATTGAATGGAAAAACCATAGTCTTAAGGAAGAGTAGGATTGGAGGCAAAATAGAGGTGTGTGTGGTGGCTGTCTGCACAGGAGTTCTACTTTCTCTTCATTAGTCAGTTTAGAAGAATGAACCAGGTCTGGTTGTGTATTTTCTGCTGCACTGAGTTTAATGTGACAGTGAATATTATCTCGCATGTCTCTGGAACCACACCCAATTAGTGCAAATGATATTATTTTGTAAGTACATACATACCTATATACTATGGTATATATATATAATATATATAGATACATATGTATATATATATATGTATGTGTATATATAGATATATGTATATATGTATATACATACACCTTTTAATAATGAAATCAGTTTAACTTCAAAATAACTTACATCAAAGGGGATTTAATCTTCCCCGGCCAGGATTTGAACCAGAAATTCTTGGTTTTGGTTTGACCATCGACATATCCGTTTATCCATTCGGCTATCGTGAAAGATGTAAGTTGTCATCGACTCTGATGATATAATTGCGTCGAATTCAGTTTGGTGCTTAGAATAAATTTCAGCCCATCTCCTCTGTGACAGCTGATTGCCAAATCTGTGACACTTAACTGATTCTGAAATTTTCTCACTTAAACACAGTTGACCATTTTTTTTATACTGACAAAAATTAAGCAACAATTATGATAAAAAACTGAATTCACTTCACCTTGGAATAATTGATCCCATAGGGAAATTATAAATGATACACCTGGGCGAGGATATGAATCTGTGCCTTTAGGTCAGATACACTCATGAACAATGATTATCCATTCGACCAGAATATATGCATGAGAGTCGAAATCAACTTCTATCTCTCTTGATAACAAAATAGATAAGGGCAACTGTCCAACAAGAATATGTTCATATCCCAGCCAGGCAGATGCACTTACCAATTATAATTTTCTTCATAACTGTGGCCATAAAGAAGTCACGTGCGTCTGGAGAGGGAATGTAGAATTTGGACAGGGTAATAGTGGAAAATATATAGGCAGACCTGAGAGAAATATGTGTTGGGGAAGCAGAGGAACTGTTGGGAAGAACCAGTGGATATGAAGTGTCGAGAAGAGAAAAGTGGTGGTGGAATGGAGAGTTGCAAAAATAATCAATTAACAGACAATCAAAAGCATTTAAGGACAGGAAAGTAAGGCATGCACAGGTGCAGAAGAAAGGTACAGAGAAGAGGAAAGAGAGGCAAGGAGGAGGGTAGGTATGGCTATGGGAAGGGGGACAAAGTAATTAAATGAAAGACTAAGAACATGAGAAGGAGAAAAGGATATCTAAATGATTTCAAACTTGAGGAAAAGGCAGAGACAGAATGTGGGTACATTTGGTGCCATCAAGGATAGTGATGGAAATCTACTGCATAGGGAGGAAGACATTAAGAAGAGATGGCGAGAGTATTTTGAACAACTGTTAAATACTGAAAATGATAGAGTGGAGATGGGGGAAGCACAGAGGGTGGAGGGACCAGTGAGGGAGATACAGGATACAGAAGTGAAGAGAGCATTAAGGAAAATGAAGAATGGTAAATCACTAGGTCCATTGGAGTTCCAAAATGAAATGCTCAAATTACTAGGTGTAGAGGAGAAATGGATGCTGGATTTATCAAAAGCTATATGTGAAGAGGAAGAAATGCAAAGGGATTGGGAGGAGAGTCTGATGGTATAAGCAGAAAGGAGATGTCATGTGGAATTAAACCAGCAGAGCATGGATTGAATGTTTTAGAGAGAGTACTGGATGAGAAATTAAGAGAGATTGTAAACATCGGGAAACAGCAGTACAGATTCATGAGAGGAAGAGGGACAGTGGATGCCATCTTCATAGTCAGACAGCTACAGGAAAAGAGGCTAGAGGGAAACCAGGAACTCTATTGTGCATTCATAGACCTAGAGAAAGCATACAATAGAATCCCAAAAGAAATGATGTTTTGGCGTTTAACGAAAAAGAAAATCCCAGAAAAGTTGGTTAGGCTGTTCGATATGATATATAAAAGAATGCACACAAAAGTGATAACAGCAGTTGGGGAATCAGAAAGCTTTGAAGCTAGTGTTGGATTACACCAATGTGTTGGGCAAAGCAATCAGGAATGAAGAGCTGTGGGAATTGTTGCACACCGATGATCTAGTGATTACTGCCGAAAATAGGGAGGACCTACAGAGAAGGGTTGGAGATTGGCAGGAATCTTTAGAGAGGGGTAGCTTAAAGGTAAATGTAAATAAAACTAAGGTTTTGCTGAGAAGTAGGGAAGATAGAGATAGAATAGTAATGCAAGAAAGTAGAGGCTCAATTATAAAACAGGCATAAAAGTTTAAATACTTAGGATCTACATCAAGCCAAGAGGGAGGATGTGAGGCTGAAGTTGACAGTAGGATAAAAGCTGCATGGGGGAAGTGGAAACAGGTAGCTGGAGTGGTATGTGATAAGAAAATGCCAATCAAGCTAAAAGTTAAGATATATAACACAGTGATAAGACCAGTGTTAATGTATGGAGCAGAAACATGGGCTCTAAAAAGAAATGAGGAAGTAAAGCTTGAGAGATCAGAGATGAGAATGCTGAGGTGGATTATGGGAATATTGCTGCTCGAGAGATTGGAAAATGATGAAATAAGAGGAAGGGTAGGCTTAGTAAAGATTACAGAGGTGATAAGAGAGTCACGATTGAGATGGTATGGGCATGTGTTGAGGATGGATGATGAGGAGAGGGAGTCCTTACCTTACAGACCTTACAGTTCGTTCGGGTTGCCCCAGGTCCCTCAGTGTGAGGCACCTCTAATGTCTACCAGAGAGTTGCTAGTACATCTTCCGGTATATTTTGCATCTTCCAATCTTGGATGGTCTGGGATGCAGTTTAGATATTTGTCGAGCTTATTCTTGAACACATCTACGCTCACTCCTGATATATTCCTCAGATGAGCTGGCAATGCATTGAATAGACGCTGCATTATCGATGCTGGATTAATGTCCTGTGTGCTTTCCTTATTTTTCCTGGTATAGTTTTGGGCACTATTAATCTACCTCTGCTTGCTCTTTCTGATATTTTATTTCCATGATATTTTCTGTTATTCCTTCATCTGTTTCCATGCCTGAATTATCATGTAGCGTTCTCCTTTCTCCTTTCTAGACTATATAATTTTAGATTGTAGTCTTTCCCAGTAGTCAAGATCCTTAACTTCTTCTATTCTAGCTGTAAAGGACCTTTGTACACTCTCTATTTGTGCAATATCCTTTTGATAGTGTGGGTACCATATCATATTGCAATATTCAGTGGACTACGAAACATATGTTTTATAAAGCATAATCATGTGTTCAGCTTTTCTTGTTTTGAAGTGCCGTAACAACATTCCCATTTTTGCTTTACATTTTGCCAAAAGAATTGCTATTTGATCATTGCATAACATGTTCCTATTCATCATCACACCAAGGTCTTTAACTGCTTCCTTATTTGTGATTGTCTCATATTAGGTCCCCTATATGCATATAGCTTTCCTTCTCTGTCTCCATAATTTATTGATTCAAATTTATCAGAGTTAAATACCATCCTATTTACCTCTGCCCAATCATATACTTTGTTAAGGTCTCTTTGTAGAGCGTTCCTATCTTCATCACAAGTAATTTCTCTACTTATTCTTGTGTCACCAGCGAAACTACTCACTACCGAATCCTTAACATTACTGTCTATGTCTTCAATCATAATAACAAACAGTATTGCAGCTAACACCGTACCTTGTGGCACACCGGATATTACCTTGGTTTCATCCGATTTCTCATCGTTTGCAATAACTATCTGTTTTCTGTTGTGTAAAAATTCTTTTAACCATCTTCCTACTTTATCTACGATATTGTGTTTTCTAATTTTCTTCGCTAATATATTATGGTCTACTTTGTCAAAAGCTTTTGCAAAGTCTAGATAAACCACATCTATTTCATTTCCGCTTTTCATATTTTTGAATATGTTCTCACGGTGGACTAACAGTTGGGTTTGTGTACTTTTTCCGGGTACGAACCGTGTTTGTCCTATATTAAACAAATTATTTTTTATTAAATGTTTCATAATATTTTTCTTCATTACCCTTTCATACACTTTCATAATATGTGATGTTAGCCTCACAGGCCTATAATTACTTGCCTCTAGTCTTGATCCACTTTTGAAAGTAGGGGTGATATATGCTAATTTGTGCTCATCATAAATCTTGCCTGTATCTACACTTTGTCTTAATAATATTGCAAGTGGCTTTGCGATAGAATGAACTACTTTCTTTAACAAAATAGCAGGGACTCCATCAGGCCCTGCAGCAGCTCCATTTTTAATTTCATTAATTGCCTGCACAATATCAGCTTCATTAATTTCTATGTCAGCTAAATATTCACTATTTTCGTCCCTTACTTCTATATCATTATCTTCATTATCTATTCTAGGAGTGAATTCTCTCTATATCGTTCTGCCAGTAGTTGCAAATTTCCTTTTTTTCATTCGTTAATCTCCCTTCAATTCTCAGAGGGCCTATTTCTATTCTTCTTTTATTCATCTTCTTCGCATATGAGTATAATAGTTTGGGGTTGCTTGATATTTAATAGGGTTTTTTCTTCCAAGTCCCGTTTTTCATTTTCTTTTGATTGTATAATCTTTTGTTCTGCATTTTCTATCTTACTTTTTAGTTCTATAACTTTCCATGCATTTTTTTTCTTTTGCAAGACATTTTTCCACTTTCTGATTTTCTGGAACAAGATCCTTCTGTCTCTTGGTATGCATGAATGATGTTTACTTTTCTTCTTCGGTATATTCATCCACTATTTTCTCTAATATTTTATATAATATCTCCGTATTTACCCTTATGTCATCACTTCGAAAATGTTATCCCAATCTTTGTTTAATTCATCATTTATTTCTGACCATTTTATATTTTACTGTAGAAGTTGTATTTTCCATATCCTTCCCAATTTTTCATTTCTTGCTTATCTCTGTTTTCACTTGCTTTGGAAATGAACTGTTAATTCTATGACATTATGGTCTGAAATACTCGCATTATAAACTATTATTTCTTTAACATAATTCATCTCGTTCAGAAATACTAGGTCTAAAGTAATTTTCCTTTCTTGTTGGCAGGTGATTTATTTGTTGAATGTTGTATTCTAGTAGCATATCTAATAGCTTTTCGAATTGCCTCTTATCTTCTGCACTACTATTACTCTCTTTTTTATATGTATAAGTACAACCACAATCTCCTATTCGTTCTTTCCATTCTACTAAAGGAAAGTTGAAGTCTCCAGATAGGAGAATAGTCCAGTCCTTGTGATTTCTACATATATCATCCAATTTTTCAATTATTAAGTCAAACTCTTTAGTATTACGAGGTCTATATATTACTATGTTCATTAATTTTTCAGATTCAAATTCTACCGCTATTAGTTCACATTCTGAGTTACTAATATTTCTATATATTTTTTTCCTTGTTTTTTGTCTTTCCCATATATTGCGGTTCCCCCTTGATTCCTATTTTTTCTATCTGATCTATAAGTTTGGAACCCTTTTTTTATTTGACCATCATTCCAGTCTCTTGGAATAGCAGGTTTCACTTATATTCATTATATCTATTTCTTTTCAATTTGGGTTAGTGCTTCTAAGTACTCTATTTTTCTTTTTGAGTTACTCATAACTAAACCCTGCGCATTCATCACTATGATGGTTTGCGTGTTTTCTCCTTCATTTAATATTGGAAGTAATAAGGATTTTCCTATGTCTCTTTCCTGTTCTGGTATGTTGTTCTTTTTTCATTTCCAGAAATTCTGACATTAAAAAATCCAACTTTTCCATAATATTTGATCTTCCTTCATCATAATTATTCATTTTGTGTCTGAATCTGCAATTTCTCCGTTTCTTTCTGCAATATCCTCTTGCATAATAAATACAGTTATTATCTCTTGAGTAGAATTTTGGAGCTGATGCTTTGAAATTTTTTGCTGACACCTCTGCATATCTCATTGGTGGTTTGCTTTTCTCTTTTACCTGATATTCTTGATTTCTCTCTTTATTTGTTTCTTTCTTATTTTGGATTTTATTACTTGGTTGGTTATTTATTTGATTATGATTCAGGCTACAGGGTGCATATATTTCAATTTTTTGTCGAACTTACATCCTTTTCCTTCTTTTAGGTTTTTGCATATTTTTGGATGCAGATCTCTGCAATCATCCCCATAGCCATCTAGGTATGCACATTTACCATATATTTCATAGTTGTGACATACCTTAGGATGTTTGTAGTAACATCTTTCTCCAAATCTGCAATTCCCTCTTTTCAAAAGGTTGCAGATTTTGTCTTTCTTGTCTATTTTTTCCTCTTTCCCGTCATTGTGTAGATCTGGGTAGAGCCTCTTCGGGATTAGCTTTGTGTTGTCATATCGTAATTTATTTCTTCGTAGGTATGCTGCTTTATTGCCTCATATGTAGTATCAATGAGTATCTCTGCATCCATACTTTTATCTTGTTCGTTGTTTTCCTTATTTTTTTCTGTCATTTCATTTTTGTTTACTTCTCTTCCGTTTTCCTCTTCTTCTTCATCCTCAACTATTTGTACATTCAATCTTGATTTAATAACATTGTCTATCCATGATAGACATGTTGAACAAAAAATTCTTGTATCTTTTCTCATATCTTGCATTACCTCAGCACACTGTGGATGGGTCGGAATGTTGCATGCAGCACATTTTCTGATTAGGTTTTGTGGATTGACTATGCTATACCAAACTTACACAGTTTGCATGCTTTTGGCATTCTTTTTCCTAATGTATCAATTAGGATATTCACAAGATTCACCTTATTCATTTTCTTTGTCGGAATATGTTGGTTTATGTATATTTTCTTTATGAGTCTCTTGACCACTTGGATTTTATTTGGAACTTCTTCAATTATTTTCAAGATGTTTTCATTAGATTTGTTCCAGTTTGAAGGATTATATCCTTCTAATATATCTATGAATGCTTTTGTATCTTTTTGGTTAGGACTGTTGCTGATCTCATAGATGAGAAATGCCTGTTCCCTTCCTGCTACCTCATCGTATTGCGAATCCGCCAAGCAAGCTAAATTACGCCATTTCTTCCCGCAGTTGGAACTTTACTTGCCATCTGTTCTGATTTACAGTATTACACTTGATAAACTAACTTAGAAGACGCTTTATCCTACTATTTTCACACTAATCTTATCACCGATAGTTCACGAACACTTCTAGATATTTCTCAAATTCTAGTCGTATGTTAAACTTGTGATATCTGTTGATTAATCTGACTTCACGCGGGAACGTCTCACCAAGCAAGATGGCTACTACACACACAGTAAAGAGAGCTTGGGAGGAACCTGTTAGAGGAAGAAGATCAAGACGGAGACAGAGAATTAGATGGCGAGATAAAGTGCAGGAAGATTTGGAGAGAATAGTTTTAGTGGAGGATGATGCCTTTCATGGAAGGCAGTGGAGAAGACGCATCAGGCAACTGACCCCTTAATGGGCAGATAATGGTGACAAAGAAGAAGAAAAGTCACGTGTGTATAAGTACACAAATGTAATATACAATTACACACACACACACACACACACACACACATATATATATATATATATATATATATATATATATATATATATATATATATATATATATATATATATATATATATACTTTTAAGGCCTATTTTTCTTTTATACAATTTTCACTAAAAGCAATTGCTTAAGTGGCATCAATAAGTTTCTTGCAGGTATCTTCATACTGACGAAGTTTTTTCCGATTCTCATTCATCAATTTCTGGTGAAAAATGCGCAGACTTCCTTCTTCCATTTATTGAATTTTGTCACGACAGCTGTTTCGCCTTATGGCATTATCAAGCGACTACTGACTTACAATCTGGCCTTTAGGCCTATTTATTTCATCGTGTGGGAAGTATGACCTTGAGGTATGGGTATTGGTTAGTCTAGGGATTAACACTTGCCGTTGCTTGAATGCACGTGGGGAATGCCCGGACGCATAAAAAAAAATCTGTTGTGAGTGCGTATGTCAACAGAGCCCTCACACACAGCTCATCATGGAGAGACATACTGCTGACACACAACGGCTATGCAGATCAAATAATCGAAACAGCAATAAAAAAGAAAATGGACGAATTTTACCAATCCAACACGACGACGAAAAACGAGGAGAACTTGATTATTTACCATCATGTACATTATGGGTCTGCATACAAGGAGGATTGCTGCACACTATGGGGGATAGTAAACAGAGGCATGACCCCAAAAGCCCCTAACCACAAAATAAGCCTCAGGATATATAATAATAATATGTTTTATTTCAGCTCGGGGCCATATACATTGAGTATACAAGATACAGACAGTAACATACACAATCTAGATACATGAGATATGATAAAATAGAAAAAGAAAATGAATAATCGGCACTTATCCATAACATAGCTGAGGTAGCATAAAAGCTAGTAATCATCATACTGGTAATAACATAATAATATTGGTGAGAAAAAAAAAATGCATTGCGAGTAAAATAACAGTTGGTGCACATATTATATAACTCAAATTTCAACTAGAGACCTTAGGTGGTTACAGTAGTCAGGTCCAGAGGGCTTAATACATAAATTAAATGTAAATAAAACTTTAACTTGATAGGAATCACAGTAATAATGAAAAATTAAAATATCAGCTATAAATGTAATAATGACAAAAAACTGCAGATGACATCTTGCCAATACAGAGATTAAGTCCTTTATGGACAAAGGCCTCATTTTCCCATCTTTCCCACAATTTAGATCTTCTTCTTGCTTCACTCCTTAGGATGCTTTGTATGAGCGAGTTGCTGCTGTTTCTCACTCGGGTTACCAGACTGGACATTGTTCGCCTAACAATGATTTTTAAATTGTCCAGGTGGTTTTCAATGAACATCTGTGTGGCGGAGTGGTAGCGGGGAGTGTTTGTGAGGCGTCTCAGAATGTCATTGTGCACAACAGTGATGCGTCTCAAGGTCTCTTGGGTATAGTTCGTCCAGAGGGAACACCCATAGATACTGTAGCAGTACGAGCGGAATAGAAGCAGTTTCACGTCTCGGTGACAGAAGGCAAACCTCCTTGCAATCATGTTGCCAGCTGCACATAGTTTACGACGCCTCTGTTCAATGTCTGCCGTATCTTTTAGGTCGTCGGTGATAATGTGACCCAAATACGGAAATTCGTGCACAAATTCCAGCCGATGGTTTCCGAGGAAAATTTTTTAGGTTCTGTCTGCAATATGCTTAAGCGATCTCGGGAGCAGCGACATACACTGGGTCTTGGTTTCGTTGTAGATTATATCAAATTCCTCTGCATATTGGCGGCAGGTGTCGATGAGTCGTTGGAGACCTTGCACTGATGGGGAAATCAGAACCATATCGTCGGCGTAACAGAGGTTGTTTATAGTTGTTTCATTGACGGTGCGCCCTAATAATGAAGAACAGCACCGCCCTGGGGGGACTGAAGGAGATGTGCACGAACGTAGTTTACAAATTCACTTGTCCAGAGGAGATGTGTCAATCTCACAGCCAAAACTACATTGGGCACACTACAACGACCCTTCGGAGACGTCTGCTGGCTCATAGAAATCATGGGGCCATCCATCAACATTATATAGATGTTCACGACAGGAAACCATCTCTACAAGAGCTTATAGAAGGCACCCAGGTCATGCACAGAGAGGTCAACTATGGTCGCCTCTTAACCCTTAAATGCCTATTGGACGTACTACACGTCGATGAAAATTGTCTGTCGGGTGCCTAACCGACGTATGGTACACGCAAAATAGTTTTATTAAAAATTCGCGGAAAAATAGTTATAGGCCTACTAGGCAAAAAGTTTTGAATCATGCACCTTGAGGGATGCTGGAAGTTCACGGATCAAGCTGTTGTTTTGTTTACAAGCGTTACCCAGGCGCGCAAGCACGAATTTCTTTCTTCTCGCACTAAAAAGCATTAGCAACACTTCTCAGAAATTATTTTGTCACTTTTACATAATTTTTGCACCATTTTATATTAGCCGTTGCATAGAGTTTTATATATGAAAATGTGCGCAATTTCATGTAGAATACAACAATAAACAACCCATGGTTGTAGCTTTTATTAGTTTTGAAATATTTTCATATAAATAATGATAAGTGCCAAAATTTCAACCTTCGGTCAAATTTGACTCGATGAAATGGTCAAAAACGCAATTGTAAGCTAAAACTATTAGATTCTAGTAATATTCAATCATTTACCCTCATTTTGCAACAAATTGGAAGTCTTTAGCACAATATTTCGATTTATGGTGAATTTATGGAAAAAACTTTTTCCTTACGTCCATGCAACAACTCTTCCGAAAAAATCAGAAATTTTTTCATCCGAATGTCGTAATGTTTGCACTGTTTTATATTAGCCGTTACATAAAGTTTTAAATATGAAAATGTGCGCAATTTCATTTAGAATACAACAGAAAACAACCCATGGTTGTAGCTTTTATCAGTTTTGAAATATTTTCTTATAAAAAACGATAAATAGAAAAAATTCGACCTTCAGTCAACTTTAACTCGACCGAAATGGTTGAAAACTGCAATTGTAAGCTACAACACTTACAGTCTAGTAATATTCATCCAATTACCTTCATTTTGCAACAAACGGGAAGTCTCAAGCACAATATTTCGATTTATGGTGAATTTTTTAAAACAACTTTTCTTTACGTCCGCGTGTTACAAATTCCTGCATCATATTGTGATAATATTTTCTTTGTGTTGCTTTGATCGTTTTACAATTTGTTATATACCAAAATCCTTTCAATTTAGTGTACAATACAATGAAGAAATTATTAATTCATTAACTTTAACTGTTTTGCTCACAGAGCGATTTGTATACAATTATATATGAAAAAAATGTTTCCCGCTGTCATATATCCCAATATTTATATATGATAATGATATTTTTTTTCATTTCTGATGGTTGCATACTAAACTTCAGGCAATGACATAAAAAGGAGCCACAAATGAACTCTTAATCTTGAAAGTTAAGCATGCTGTGATTTTTTGAAAAAAACTTTTTTTAAATTTTCAGCGCTCACTCGCAAATGCCGCCGGCATACGGGAGACACTTTCAGAAATACCGGCTCGTCGTTTAAGGGTTAATAACTTAAGCGGTAAGCATCACTATTCAGAAGCCGACCTTGAACGTCCTACAAGAATCGGCCCATATACTCCCCTCCAGCAGGAGAAGGAATACGCAAGCCAACAGGGACCAGACAGCACGCCCCAACCACCAGAGAACATCACAAGCCCCTTAGAAGACATGAGAGGACCTAGCAAGAGCCAAGCAACATCGTTGCTCAGGTTTGCTGAGGCCCCGCCCAACACGAATCTGCAGCCGTTAACCAGCGTAGACCATTTGGACACACACACTGATTTGTAACTTTATGGATGCTATAAAATATTTTTTAATTCCTGTATTTAGATTTCTATATTCATTTTTATTCCTGTATGTAATTTTGTAATTTTGTATTTAAAACCAACATGTAACATATAAAATTTTAAACATACATTTAAGGAAACACTAGCACATGGCATTATATTTTGAATATTTATTTAACCACTGTTTAAACTTTCACATTTATTATCACGTTACATATGTCCTTATGTTCTTTGTATCCAAAACAACACCCTTAAGCTGTTAATCCCTAGACTAACCAGTACCCATAACTCCAGGTCATACTTCCCACATGATGAAATAAATAGGCCGAAAGGCCAGATTGTATGTCAGTAGTCGCTTGACAATGCCATAAGGCGAAACAGCTGTCGCGACAAAATTCAATAAATGGAA
This sequence comes from Macrobrachium nipponense, assembly GCF_015104395.2. Taxonomy (NCBI): domain Eukaryota; kingdom Metazoa; phylum Arthropoda; class Malacostraca; order Decapoda; family Palaemonidae; genus Macrobrachium; species Macrobrachium nipponense. Next base: position 49,079,910 of record NC_061110.1, on the reverse strand, counting down.
GATGGAAGTCTGCGTATATTTCACCAGAAATTGACGAATGAGAACCGGAAAAAACTTCGTCGGCATGAAGATACCTGCAAGAAACTTATTGATGCCACTAAAGTAATTGCTTTTAACAAATATATATATATATATATATATATATATATATATATATATATATATATATATATTTCTATGGGCATCTATTCTGGACCCTCTTTTTATTTTTTCCTTAAACACATTGGAACACTGAAGGAATATTTTGAAATAATAAAAATAAAAGAGCAGGATATGCCAAATGCAGTACATGCAACCCTATCTTGTTTTGATTGTTTGGACCACTGTGAGAGATTGTATTTTGAGTCAAGCCCTTTCTCCCTTGTGGATAGGTTTTAATGACACTCCACACTGCATGGTAGCTTGTCATGCACTTGTCAGATGTTAATACCGGCCATATGCCAAATCCATCAAAGGGCTATTCACTTCATTAAGAGAATAAAAGCCCCTTTTTCTATGATATTCTTTAGTATGTAGGTCCCCAGACCAGTTTTATAAAAAGCCATTAGTGCCTAGTCACCCTCCAACTCACAACAGTTCACGTCTCGATGGCCTGTCCTTTCTTACCTTCTACCTAACCTTTTTCCCTCACTATTGTTATTGGAACCCTTCCACCTCTGCTACTTCACCCACACACGCCTGCATGACCGACGGTCGTCCTAAACCTCTTGATCCATAATAGCCTCCATTCAAGCCTCCTCTTTCAAGCAATTAACAAAGATTGGTGGTAGAGATGACACCACCCAAGTAGAATCACGGTGGCCTAAACTAGATGTGACCAGCTCTTCCTTCAACTGGCATAAATGTAACCTCACCTGGCCTACCAAATGGCACTTTGCCTGTAAGAGTATACCTTGGTGTATGCCCAAATCTGACATAATTCCAGATTGTCCACGAAGTGGTATCACACCCTACACAACTCAGCCCACTGCTATTTCCAACCTTCATCTTGACACTGACCTGGCTAGTCTCTTCCTGAACCTGCTATCCTGCAGCCCAGACTTTGCCCAGATTTCTGCCTTGAATGCTCTGCCGCGAGCCCCATAAAAGTTCCTATGCTTGAAGAGAAGTGTTTGACTGTCCTTGGTGAAACCTGCAAGCAACCTAAGTCCTTCGGCCGAAGCCCTGCCCCTGACTATGCCAGTCCTTCCACGGACAAAGGTAACTGAAATTGGAAGTTGTTCCATCGGCCCTTCACCTCCTATTCCTACCACTTCTTGTTTCAACTTTTTCTCCTATTATTCCCATTATTTAAACATTCTCGTCTCCATCAGAGACTTGTGTGACATTTATAATGGTGAAATTGATTTAGATAAGTAATATGCAATTCCTCTACCAACACCCGATACACACGTGAAATAAAGTGATATAGAATTCAAATTCATTGGACTTGTGTATCAGCTCTGAGTGCTTTGCAGATCCGTGTAGCCAGCCCCATTGTGTGTCTTCTCCAGTAGTTAAACAGTGCACTCAACGTGTTCTGCCAGTGCCAATCTTGGGTTGAAGCCCAGGATACCAACAAGAGCAAAAGTGCACCTACAGGGATCCACTGCATAGTGTTATTCAGTGTAATTAGTCTTAAATTATAGATCATCATTTTAAGTTTTCCTGCTTGCAAGTTGGTGGCACATTTGCCATTGCTATTGTACTACATAGTAGTCAGTCCTGAGAGTGCCAAGGAGTTGACCAGTGTTTCTGTATCATATATTCTGATTTGCCTTATAGAAATATTAATTCATTTGTGGACAACTTATGTTTACATTCAATCCTGAAATAAGTGAGCGTCTCTATAAAAGGTATCATTATACTTTCTGCTCATAGCCCTGTGTGCCCCCCAAGTTAGCTCCCTCAAGTTTTTATTTTTCAAAACCTGGCATGCAGACTATGAAAACACACACAAACACACGCACACACACACACACACACACACACACACACACACACACACATATATATATATATATATATATATATATATATATATATATATATATATATGCATACATAGCATGCTTAGCTAATAATTTTTCATAGAAAATTTCTGGTTCAAAGTAATTCTCGTTGCACAATCTGAATTCACTGGTACTAGTTCGACATGTACCTACTGGAAAGAATTAGATATAATCATTGCATCCCGCATTGGAACTCTAATCCAATCTGTTTTCTACAATGAAGATCAAATAGATGTTTAGAATAGAGAGACCTGACCTGGAATTTCTACATAATTTGTACTAAAGTGCATATTCGATGCATTTATGCATTCTTAAACCAAGGCTTTTTATGTGCATTACATCAGCCATAGGACGTAGGTAGCTTGCAGGGCTTTACCAAAGGAAATCAAGAACCAAAAAGCCAGGCAGCTGTCAGGAGGACTCACAAGGAGTCTCAATGTGCAGATGTGGTTACTTGAAAGTGCTAGACGTTGTCAGCTTCAAGAAGATAGTTTAAGAGAGCAGTGGCTGAGTGATCAGGTATGGGACTGCTTTCAAGTAGGTGTACTGCAGCAAGTCGATAGGTCTTTCATTATTTGGCGAGGTCAATGTGCCGTGTACTACAGGCTAGGGTGAAGTGCGAGAGCACATGCGATTTGATAGGTCTGGACAGGCCATAAATATATAACTGAGTTGAATAACTGGAATCATCCTGTCCAGCTGGATATTGTTGTTCTCAAAACACGACCGAGTTTCTCTGACGCTAATCTTCCACAGGAACCTGAAAGGATATTTGAACGCTGGCAGAATGGTGTGAACATAGGGAGAACAATACAAAAACTTGTATGTCGAGAGAGGCAAGGGTCATGCAAGTGTGAGGAGGCGGAGTTGGGACCAAGAGGGTCATATAACTGGTGTGGGACAAGGTCAGGTAGATGGTTGAAGTTAAGCTAGGTAGACCTCCCATGAGAAGTGTGAATTTAAGCGACTTGGCATGAAGTTCTCAATTTAATGGCCTATGCTAAATTAGTTTGGTGACCATACTACAATGGAAAAAGGGGAGCAGGTCCCACAAGTGTGGGTAACATGTCTCGGAATTTTGATATCAGTCAGCAGCTAACCCTGATGGGGTAATGACACCTCATAAATCATCATAGAAATATCAAGGGGAGAAGGTCATTAGGATGTTTTCCATTTTTGTTTCGCATAGGCATACAAATGGAGAAAATTTGCTAAGTCAAACATTGTCTAAGGGCTCTTAATCCATTCAAAATGCAGAAGGGAAATTCTTAACTGGGTCCTAACATAAAATGGTCATTATTCTACTGCTCGCTTTTCCTCTTCACAATTTGAATTTTACTCTATTAGTTCAAACTTATTCCCTCGAAAATTATGTTTGGCTGAAGAAAAGAAAAGAAAAGAGGATCCAATTGTTTCTTTTCACTGATTTTTTTTACAATTTCTGCAAAAGTAATAACATAAAGCCTTCAATTAATTATGAGCAAACATCAGCTACCAAACGGGAACAGTTTTTCAAACATCAATCCCATTCAGTACCATTACAAATTAAGGTAACACTTATGAAAAAAGGCAAAAAAAAAAAAAAAAAAAAAAAAAACAATTCAAAATGAAACATCCTAGGGCCATTCTTCAATCTTTTTTCAATATATTTTAGCTTACCAGATGTAAGCTAAATATGTTGAAAAATGATTGAAGAATGGCCCTAGGATGTTTCATTTTGAATATCTTTTCTGCAATTATCTGCAACACTACAGGCTTTTCACATACGCTTTATTTGTCAATTATTTTGAAACTGATTTTGTTAAATAAGACTTTAGACTTTAGAGCATCTACAAAGTCGTCACTCTGATCCCACAGAGGATTATTTTGAAGTCATACTGATTACAAATAACTAAAACAAAACATGGGGTAGATAAATTGGAAATCTCTTCCCCTGCCAGTCTGATATTATGTGCATGATGCTCTTATCAACGTACTGAAAAATACGAATAGGATGGATTTGATTTACTTGGAAATAAATGGAATTCGTTGATCGGACGAGAAGTGGTGCTTTCAACGTGGTATGGCCGTTGGATTTGTCAATAATGAGTGGGGTATAACTATCTTTTTATATTTCCTGAAATTCTACAAGAATATGGTACCTTTTCTCACATAGATATAGATATCCTATTTACATCCACACAGCTTATTGGGAAGCTCTTTCCAACTCTTTGCTATAAAGTTTTTCTAAGTACTATATACTTTCCCTTTTAAAGGATGACTTCAAATAAAACCAAAGACCGTTACACTACTGCCGTTTTCTCATTTCCCAATTTACATTTAATGAAATAGGATATTTATCTTTAATGGATTTGCGGCAATAAACCCTCACAGCTTTGATAAACTATAAGAGGTCGCCTAATTGTATTCTGATGACCTTTTCATGACCCATTTGAGAGAGAAATTAATGTGGATGTGACCACTATTTGATTAATTGAAGAAAACATTTTTAATCATTCTTTCTTTTTTTAATCTGATAGTTACAATTTTGGTAATATAGATCTGCATGAACACTAATTGTACTTCACGTATTCATGTAACTGCACTCTGATTATTCAAATTTGACACTAAACATAAAAACAAACCTAACTATGCTCAGTCAACTCCAATTATAATTGGAGTTGACTGAGCATAGTTAGGTTATTTTTATGCTTATGGTAATTGCCAGTTGTATACTTTGGTTTCCTTAGCTATTACAGATATGAAATGTGGCCATGACTAGTCGCTGGTGCTGAAAATGCCCAGGTCAGCTGCAGCACATGCACACGACCATCTGATCTGTGCAGCAATTTGCTTCTTTTTTGCTTAACCACAAGAAGAATAGACTTTGTGGCCCGCTTGCCTTAGCAGTCTTTCATAGTTTTCAGCCCGATGTTTAGGCAAGGACTGTACTTAAGCAGTTGTTTTTAAATTCTCAGTTCCTGAGCAAGTTCTCTTATACGTTTTTGAATAGATATTGCCTGGATTACTGACCTAGTTATTGAGAAAACGGGAACTGCTTTTTTTACTTTTGTCATGCACTTAGATATTTCCTGTAGTGCAGCATTCCATTTTTTTTTTCTTTTTTTTTTCTTTTTGCATTGCTATGGGAACAGCATACTGTTAACCTCTATGTAGGGTGTAATTTCTTCAGGTTCTGCGTATTTCTTCTCCTCTACTAATGATTAACAATCACTCTTGTAGAAGGAATGATCCCCTCTTCTCTTGTACTGGAATTTTGTTTGTTGCTTCCTCAACTCCAATGTAAGTCATAGTATTGGATGGGTTTCCCAGATCTTGTTCTCCCTACCTACTGTGCTAAAATTGAGCTCCTTTGTCCTTAACCCTAGAAGGCATTCGTCCTTGGCCATACTTTTCGCAACACATGTTGTGTCTGACAAACCCATTTTTGGAAAAATAAAATTACACATTTTTCATCAACTATACTGAATGTAATACCATAAACAATTTAATTAACCTTTGTACCTTAATTTGAATCAGCAAATAACTCAAGTTGATGAAAATAGTATTCATTATGGATCACTTAAGTAAAACAAATTCCAAATTTTATCATTTGAATTAAATTAAATTCTCATTTTCACATAAAAACCAAAATCTGAAACTTCTCCTTGGCTGTTCCATCTGCTAAGGCTGGGCACCAACCTCGGACTCAACCCCTCACTGGGATAAGAGACAAAAAAATGGGATGCCATCTTAGGGCTTAGAGATTGCAAACAACATGTACTTTGATACATTATCACATATAAAAACCAGTTTGATACAGTACTTGGTAGGGTTGTTTGGGATATACATTATGAGTGGACACCAGCCTTGATATCCTATTAGCTTTTCATATACTGTGTGGTGCTCAGTGGTCTGTATAACTTTTTACAGTTTTTGATAAAAATAACCCACATTGTCCATATTTGTGCAAACTTGTCTTGATTCCTCCTCTCTTCCCTTGTGGTAGGATCATCACACCAAAGACAGTTCTTCAGGATCTCAAACTGAAGCCATTAAATATCAGAATTATCAGAAAAGCCAACAATTCCACTCATTCTGTGGGGTCATACACCCAGTGTTACATTAGTATGTCCCACCATTCAATGAGTATGATAGACCCAAATTAGAATTGAACAAAAAATGAAGGACAGGAAAGAAGAAAAGAGAACTTCCCCCCACACCAGCTAGACAAAGACTGAGTATACTGAGGTGGTCGGCCACGTGTAAGCACAAACATGTTGCCACATGAAAATAAGTGAAGTTGGGTATGGTACCAGGAAATATCCCCCAAGGATTACAGTTGGTTTGATCCAGAACTCCTCCTTACTCTCTAGAAAGAGTAAAATGCCTTTCCTTAGCTATTCCTGTGCTTGGGTCAACCAATACATTCAGTATGATTCCCTCAGAAGACTGTGTACCACTCTTATCAGAAGGAAATCTGTAATGAACTTTTTTATTTGTTAGATTTTATTTAAAATTTTTTTTATTTATTTATTGTTTGTTGTTCCTGTTATCAATGTAAAGAAGTTGATTATTGCTATCGTTGTAATGTTTGTTGCTTCTTCTTATTTGAATTAGTTTTATGTAGTCTAGTCAAAGTAGGCAACATCCCTGAAAAAATGGCAAGAAATAGTTTTATGGTGTTGATTTTTCTTTTATGTGCGACATTAACGCAAGAAAAGTTTACCAATATTGGGGTACCGGAAATGGGTCAAAATGGCATCATACAAATATGACGACTAATGCCTCATATCTCCATATTTCTCATTCCCCCTTCATCATCTGATACTGAATCATGATGCATGTTGTAACAATGGTCATTTTGGCATTGACCACATGCAAGAGAACAATCTAGCCCCTGCTTTCGACAAGTACAATGGTGTGTTTTACAAACACCAGGGCAGCAGCAACAAATCATTTTCAGAGTGTTTCTGGTGCAGGTGCAGTGTCAGTCATCACTGGTGCTAGTTTGTTGGTTTGTAGGCTCCACCCCCATTTAATGACGTCAATATCATCATCTTTGCCCATTGACCTGGAGATAACTTCTCAGTGAATGATTCTTTGTAGCTGAAGATGTTGGAGGCAGTCATTCAGGTGTCACAAAGCTTTTTGCCACAGTCACTTTTTTGCAAAGACGGTTACATCTGACAGCAGATAGATTGTCCCCAGGTTTGCCACTGAACAGACACACCATGAGTGCACACCCAGATTCTACAATAACATCCATGTCTTTCCAGGTGTACTAAAGGTCTTTGCACATCTTTGCAGGATTGGATCACCTTTAATCAGCTTTTGCAGAGGAGACTGCTTTCTTATTCCATATATCCTGAAACGCATCCTGTGAACACATGCAGAAACAGCAAACTTTGACAGATCTCATTACCAAGAACTTACTTTATGATCTTTATGTCATACACTACAGTAGGACTCCCTTTATCTGACCTGAAGTAGAGCTTTTTACCATTACTGGGAGATGCATAATGAAGCAGTAGCACTAACAATTGTGTCCTCGCCTATGAGCATGGTAGTTTTTTCAGATGACATTGATACTGTTGCCCTCACAATGTCCAAGTCAGCATCTCCCATAGCATGTATTACATGACATCCTCTGATTTTTATGCAATCTGCAATCATATGCATCAATGTTTGTTTGTTCTCGTTATTAGCAAGGAAATTCTCCATCTTTCCAGTGAATTTTGTTGTTTCAGTGATATTCACCTTATGACCATCAAAATTTTGTCTTCATCGCTGATGTGTACTGTCCTTTGTACTTGGACCACCGCTGTAACCATCGAAGACTACCGTAGCCTTGCCATAGTGTTTCACCTGTAGTTTTGAGGGATCTCATAAGAGCTTGCTCGATTACCAGGTCACATCCAAGGCCAGCCCAGTACTGATCAGTACGCCTGATGACATGCAAGCCATTCATGAATCTATGGAAGATGGATGGGTGGTCCTGTGCTAGCTTGTGCATGGACTGGAGGTAGAGGTAGGCTAATTTTATAATAATAATAATAATATCCTTTATTTCAGCTCAGGGCCATATACATGGAATATAGAAAATACAGACAGTAACATACACAATCTAGATACATGAGACAACATGATAAAAAAATGAATAATCGGCATTTATCAACAAAATAGCTGAGGTTGCATAAAAGATAGTAATCATAATACTGATAATAACAGTAATACTATTGGTGAGGAAAAAGATGCATTGAGAGTTATAACAGTTAGTGCACAGATTATATAACTTAAATTTCAACTAGAGACCTTAGGTGGTTACAGTAGTCAGGTCCAAAGGGCTAAATACGAAAATAGAATGTAAAAAAATTTAACTTGATAGGATTCACAGTAATAATGAAAAAGTAAAATATCAGCGATAAATATGATAATAATGACAGAATCCGCAGATGACATCTTGCTAATACAGAGATTAAGTCCTTTAGGGGACAAAGGCCTAATTTTCCCATCTTTCCCACAATTTAGATTTTCTTCTTGCTTCACTCCTTAGTATGCTTTGTATGAGCGAGTTGCTGCTGTTTCTCACTCGGGTTACCAGACTGGACATTGTTCGCCTTACAATGTTTTTTAAATTGTCTAGGTGGTTTTCTATGAAAATCTGTGTGGCGGAGTGGTAGCGGGGAGTGTTTGTGAGGCATCTCAAAATGGCATTGCGCACACATTGATACATCTAATGGTCTCTCGGGTATAGTACATCCAGAGGGAACACCCATAGATACTGTAGCAGTACGAGCAGAAGAGCAGCAGGTTCATGTCTTGGTGACAGAAAGCAATCAAGTTGCCAGTTGCACATAGTTTACGATGCCTCTGTTCAATGTCTGCAGTATCTTTTAGGTCGTTGGTGATAATGTGACCCAAATACGGAAATTCGTGCACAAATTCCAGCTGTTGATTACTGAGGAAAATTTGTGGTTCTGCAATATACTTAAGAGATTTCGGGAGCAGCGACATGCACTAGGGCTTGATTTCATTTCCAAAGACGAGGATAATCACCAGATTCTAAGTTTCTAGACATTGCATCGGCTCTTAGTTGTTTTTCACTTAATCTGCAGTGCTTAAGAGCAAGTTTGAACTGCGCTCTCGCCTCTCTCATTAGTAATGCAGTGTGTGTGTGTCCTTCCCTTGGGATACCATTTTGCCTCCACAGTAAAAACATTTCTCGCATGTATACAGATCTTTAACCAAGTAATTCCATCCAGGTATATTACGAGAATTACCTTGATGAAATCTATAGGCACCCCTGCCCGAAGCAAGCATAGCGGAGATTATGTTTGACTAGAATTCATTCAGATCCCTTCTGTGGTGGTCATTTCTACAATTTGCTTTAGTACAAAGTAAGGCGTCTGATGGTTGAACTATTGACCGCAACCTAGTTTCCGTGGTCGCCTTAAAGTATCTGGTTTTCTGTTGGTTTTTAAAATCCCAGTTTACGGCTGGTGGGCGATCAGTTACGGGGTTCACGGTAGGGAGGGATGGGGTACTGAATGACACCTGTAATGGGATGTGATTGTAGACCGTTGCGAGATCGTAGCGAATATTGCAGGTCATAATAGAATCATGAAGTTGTGGAAATGTGATGCAGTGGTCCAGCCAGAGGTTGCAATTGTGTCCACTCTATTATGCACATATGAATAGGAGGAGGAGGGAGGAGCATTACATCACTAATTTGGAGAGCATGAATTTGACAGAAGCCAGTAAGTTCATTATAATATTGTTTTGTGGGGTGGGAATTAAGGTCTCCAACTATACAAATATGATCAGCAGGAGAATCGTGAATAATACTGTGTAACTCCCCTAGGATCGTGCAGTAATGATCAAAATTATTGTTATTTTCCAATGGCATATAAACATTAATTATTAAGATTTTAGAGTTCCCTACTGTCACTTGAAGCCCCAACAATCTGTCACTCCTGTAGGTCATCACCTTTATCATATTGTCTAACGATTTGTGCCACAGGAAAGAAAGGCCCCCTTTCGGACAACCGACTATAATTTGATCTGTAACTTGCATCGATGAAGTCAAGAAGGTCCTAAGACTTCATGTATTGAATCGCAGATGGCAAGGTCATGTGGTCAGTGGAGTGTTTCTTGCAATGCAATGATGCCTTTGAAGTTTTTGCAGAACATGTTTTAGAGGAATGTTCTGCTTGAGGCCAAAATAAATTCCAAGAGATTATGTTTGATGTCCATGGCTACTCACGAAAATGGGAGATGAATGCGCTGATCATTTGGGTGGATGGGGGTTAGCCAGGGGGAGTGGCATCACTCGCCACGCGGTTGCTGGCACTTGTGGTGGAAAGGACCCTGGGGTGTCAGTAAGTTCCGCCGGGGGGGGGGGTCCCCGAATTAAGTTATATCTTGAAACTTTTACATTAGGACCGAAATTCTCACCTTGAAGAACGTCGAGGAGTTGAAATGGGCAGGTAATCCTGTAAGCCACTTTATGTTTACTTTTGCATGGGAGTTCGTGAGAGATGAGTGGGTCAGAGACGGTGAGAAACTTGACTCTCTCCACTGCGGTGTCTAACGTCACTGATGATCGCAGATTGTGAATTACTACATGACATCTCTTCTCAGGTTTTGGGCGAGGTGAAACACGAATGTTGGGCTCCGGTCCAGCGGCCAAACTAGAGGTTCTTCTCTTCTTTCTGCTTGCTTGTATCTGCCAGCCGCTAGACCCCTCATGATCATTCTCATCTGCATCTACGATGGGGTGTTGGGGGAAGAGATAGGCTGGGGAGAATGATGAGGGCTGGTAATCATCACCGGAGATCTATCTCCCACTGGAGGCACTGGGGAGTGAGAAGAAGTTGGGAGACCAGCAGTCCCCTCAGAATGGTCTATAGGTGATGGGGGCACTCACGTGTTGCTGGGAGGCGAGGAAAAACTGGATGCCATATTCAAAGGAGTCTGGTGGTTATCTATGCGATTGTCTATTGAATCCTGCACTCCTTTGATCGCATCCCAGATCCCTGTGAGATTATTTGTTTCCACAGTTTTAAGACTGTCTAGGGATTCCTGTAGTCCTTTGATCACATCGCAGATTTTTGAGAATTTATCATTAACTCCTCAATTTTTTCTGAGTTTTTCCAATTGTTTCTGAGAGGGATTTTGCTGTTTGGAAGGCATTTTCTGCCGTGTGGCACACCACAGGTAGGCTTAGGTCAGCAGGCCCCTTTGGAGGCAGATTGTAAGGGTCATCAGCGTAGATTTCCACCGAGCAGGTCCTTAGCCACTTAGTGATATATGATATTTTCTTGTGAGAGGACAGGATTTTGCGGATCACTCCTTGAAAATGCTCTCTGGTATCAGATCTTTGCATTTCGTATATGCAATATTAATTTCCTCATCGGAGAGGACATCACTGACAGATTGTATAGTGGACTCGACGTCGGAACGGTTCAATTGGTATTATATAAAGTAAAGACAATTGTTCGCGAGTACGGAACTTTTTTTTTTAAGTAGTATGCATGTTCAGCTGCGGCGTATATGGGCAAGCAGTCAGCGATGGTGTGGAGGTGCATAGCCCAGGATCCTATGTGATCAATCTTGATAAGCTCCCTGACAATGCCTAATATTTGTTGGTAACTGAGTTTGCTTGTTTTAGAATGATGAGATGAGCGAAACCAGTGTTGTGTATTCTTTTGTCTGTGTTTGGATATAAAGCTCTTCAGTTTCATTCACAAGTTTTGAGAAATCAGGGTCGTCACAAATGATCCGGTCTACAATGTTCCCTTCCCATATAATGTCATGATGTTGTGGTCAACATTATCAGCTGCAAAAATCTGTGTTGAATCCGGTCCTTCTATGTCACCATCACTTAGTAAACCTAGAGCAGTATAAGCGGCAGCATTTTCCTCAAATTGCTGGAAGAACAGAAACCCATGGCTGAGAGGTTGTCAACCAGGAATTGCGACCTGACATGATGGTGAACCTGTATTGCTAATCCAATCTGCAGTGGTACTATCAAAGCCCTAGGGCGCACAGCTTGAACAATACTTGCCAACAAATAAATGTTGGAGCAAGCATTGCAAGCTTGATGGAATGTATTCTATCGCAGATTGTAGTTCTACCGCCGAAATATCAGGATATTGGTCAAATGAAGGTGTGATTATTGACTTAATGTCGCTCTTAACCAGTTTAGCCGCAGTTTGTATGATGGCTCTTTTCTGAGCCTCTTCATCATTTTTTGGCAGGCTAAAATATTCTCAGATTAATACTAGTTTTCTCACAAATGTTAAAATATCATGTAACCCCTCTTGCTCAGCAATGAATATAGATTCCTCGTAATGCTTTACCAGTTTTGATTTTATGTACTGGTTGCCATAGGCCACAGAATCTGGCTGAACCAGATATTCTGCCATTTTCTTGGCAAGATCATCCACTGTCCATTGTTCTTCATCATTTTCTTCTAAGAACGAATACATTCTGATGAAGGCTTGCTCTTGGTCAGAGTCCTTTGGTCTTCCAACATTTTGTGGCTTCTTTTCAAGTGGACCATCTTTATACTGCAAAGGGATGGCCCGTTTTGTGCGAAAATTGATGTCATATGACCGATGGTACACACAATCAGCAGCATGAAGATCCTTTCCAAAATACTCAATTCTACCATGAACACTGAGTGCCCATTCATCACTACGATACTCCCAATGTGAGATGATTGTCTCCACAAATGAATCTGTCTTGACACAGCTGAATTCATGAAAATCGGCACTACAGGGTGATTTTATTATCTCTCTGCCACAGAACAAACGGTGTGATTTGCTGTTAAAAGGTCCAACAGAAACACGTGGACTCCTGTTGAGAGGCTGAGTTGGTTGTAACTTGCCTTTCTTGAACAATTCTATTTGCTTCTTGTTAATATAGCTCACTCTGCATCTTTTATGCACTTCGGTACTAGCAACTACCACAATACTGTCGCCTCTGTCAATGCTGGCCTTGTTGATTCCTTCAGCTCCCTTTTCACCAATCACCACAGTCTCATCATCTATCTCACTGCCACATTAAGGACAATTTCCCTGACTAGCCATTTTCTCATGCTCAGAAATAAAAAAAAAATTAATGTTAGTAACATCTCAAATGAAAGCAATAAACTAAATGAGTGCGTGTAATAACAAATTTGACCTCATTGCAGGATGACATCACAACATTATGACTACACCTATAGACTTCTTATAAGCCTTGAATAATGGGGTAAACGTTATTTATATATTTCTAAAGTCACTTGTTCACTGAAATTACCTCTTATCAAAGTACGGAAGAGCTAACTGCCTTCCTAACCAGGAATATTAGGTGTTTCTAGTGGCAGAGGCGGTCATCAACAAAGACAGCATTTTGACCTATGAAACATGAAACAACTAATTAATGCAATAAAACAATTTCTTGCAATTTTTGGGGGGTGATGGGGTTTCAGTCATATTTTGACTAGGCTAATATTTTCTTGTAGTTGCTTATCGTTTCTTACTTCGTTTATTGTTAGTTGTTAGAGTCTCAGAAGGCTTAGGAAGACAGACAGTGCAGGTTTCTTACTTCGCTAAGACACTAGTAAAAATACATAAATTTACAAGTTAAGTATATGACAACAAATCGAAGAATGAGCCTTTCTTAATTCTTCTTAACCCACAATGGGTGAGGCACTCGACCTCACTCCGCTAAGGCTCTCAGCTCTTCTCTGCCTTTATCCCTCCAAAGTATCCACAGTAGATGGATATTTTGCTACTGTCCCACCTGGTAGCCGCCGTTGCTGGTTGAAGATTATCTAACGACGTCAACCTGGGTGTGATTAATTGACATAATCCCTCCTTTGTGGGTGGGACTACTGTCGTCACCGGAAGTCTTCAAGTTCCGGCGAGAGTTAAATGGTCAGGTCACAGGTGAGACGGTAAGCAGTTCTTTAATGGTTGTGCTAAGATTATACCAACACCCATATTTTGACTAATACCTATGACCCTTCCTGATCGTTTCTCTCTCTCTCTCTCTCTCTCTCTCTCTCTCTCTCTCTCTCTCTCTCTCTCTATTATTCATCCTCTTTCTCCTTTCTCTTTCTATCATTTGTCTATTAATGGTTCTCTCTCATTTCTTTTTCTCTCTTTTATATTTACACTATTCCTAACTGATATTCTCCTAACTATCATTACAAAATAAAATTTATCTGATCCTTCTTCCTCCTCTCCGAACCTTGTATTGGGAAGCAGAAAGTTTGAGATAAGAGAGGGAGAGGTGCTGAGGACTGGAGAAGTGCTAAGGTACTCCTCCAAAATTAATCCTCCTGTAGCTGATCCCTGGTATGCCATGTTTGTCTGTTCCTCTTTTCAAGGAGGAATTGATATCTTATGTAATGACCAAACTTCACTCTGCAATTAACTGAGGTGACTCTATTTGGTTTTGACCCTTATGCATTATCTGAAAGTGCATTATTTGCTCTTCCTCTTATACACTTTTACCAGATACCTTGTTTTCAGCCCCCAGGGGGATCTTTTCTAGGATCCTCATGAGGTGAGTGCCAAGGTGGGATACTGCCCTTACCTCTCGCATTCCTTGGCGCTTCATTCTTGATCCTAGTTACCCATAGCAAGAATATGCTTTTGCACTCATGCCCTTCCTTTTTCTTAGGATGGGGGCATATAGCACCTTAGTTATAGTAAACAGGATTTCAGCATTTGCCTTTGGGGAGACTTGGAAGGATATGTGAAAGAACTAGACTGAATCCATAAATACTTTCCTTTGCTGAAGTTCTTTCATGGCCTCTTCATCCTTCTTGATAAGTTCTCTTTCAAGGAATTGAAAGTTGTCTCACAGCACCAGGCTTTGGTGTTTTTTCTTCCACACATGCACAGAAGGAGATTTCTAGCCCTTCATAATTTTTCAATTATGAATACCACTTCCACTGGCTGGAGCACAATTCATTCATCCTACCACCCAGAGAGATTAGCTGTTTATCTTTTTGTGATAACTGACAAAATATTCCTGTTATAGTATGACTACTCAACATTTCTATCATGTCAATTGCATCCGAGCTGGAGTGCTTAATCAAAACCAGCCAACTAAAACATGATCTTTGCACGTTCCCTTTTGACTCCATACCCTTGCATCTGGTGCCCTTTAATCTTTATTCAAGGTTGCAGCTATGGAGGAATCTCATAGTTTTGGTCTATATAGTGGTTCTCAAGCCACAGTTTAGCTGGTGAAGCAGACACAGTGAATCATTTTCCTTCTTTCACAACTTTACTCCCTTGTCTATAATGGTATGACTTATGTGTGTTACACACTTTACCAACTGGCTTTGTAATTTGGTCTACAGTTTATTCTGACATTTTTTTTACAAGGTAGGGGGATAGAGCTTTAATATGGAGTTCACAGGTAAATTTATCACTGCTGATGTCTTTTATTTCCTACCTTCAAAACTGGAAAACCAGGGCTTCCCTAAACCCTTCACAAACTATGATGTTATGTGATTAATAAGACTGGTGCAGGTGTTTATCAGTTACTCATGCCAGTTATGCCAGACCACTATATAGGTTACAGGAATGAGTGTTTCCCTCTTAATGCACATAACTGGGAAGCTGGCATTTCTGGTTAGTGACTGACCATCCTTTCAGTATCTCAACAATGAGACAGAATGTCTGGAAAGCACTGGAATAAAGTAGCAGTCATGTTCTATGAGACTATAGCTCCAACCTAGGAAGCGAGTATACGTAAAGAATAAAGATTTGAGTTCTTGTAGGTGCAAACAGTATCTTTTTATGATGAATTACACTTTTCCTAGTTATATACATAAATCAGCATCCAACTATCCTCACATTTGTCCTAGTTTGCTAACAGTAAAACTGGTTGCCAGCAGTCCTGCTACGTTACCTACCTGATGCTAGTAAACCACTTTATTAAAAAGTCCCAACAACCGCATCAGCTTACGCTGAAGAGATATCCATAAAACACTTCACATTCATATATCTAAGATAAATCAAAATCACATCTCTTAGAAAATTACATTATCTCTGGAAAGGTGCAAGATAGGATTTTGCTTAAGAAAACAAAATTGATAAAATGACTGTTGATGACTGAGCAGTTGGATCCAGACACAAGGAAGAGATTGTGTAAATCGAGTATTAGTTTAAAAAAATCTGTTTTTAACATTTTTATAATAAAGGAAAGAACAGAATGTCGAAAAATGTGGCATTACAAAAATCTTGTGAAATCTGGTGGGTGCTGTAACTCTCTGAGAGTGACAAAAGGTTTTATGATTGAAGTAGTTATTCCAATGTGTAACCATGGAAGTTAATAAATTTGGTGTAAACGCAAATTTGAGATATCATAGCAGTACCATGTTTTTTTTTTTTTTTTTTTTTACACAAAATGACAAGAAGCATCAAAGAAAATACGGAACATACAGTGTAAGTTCTGACTTGATCAAGAAAAGCAGTTATGAATATGCTCAATGAAGATGCAATAATTTTATTACGACTTTCCCTTTTCAGAAACTCCTTAAATTTCAGCACACCGCCCCCCCCCCTTCTCTCTCTCTCTCTCTCTCTCGTTCTCTCTCTCTCTCTCTCTCTCTCTCTCTCTCTCTCTCTCTCTCTCTCTCTCCTGTAGTTATACTGGTTTGCTATTATTGTTGATTGAGAGATGAGTGTTGATGAGTTGCAATTTAACTGTGAGAGGAGACTCAATGAGACTCAACGAGAGTAGGCATCACGGAATGTTATCAATCAGCTTTTGTGCAGCATCATGCCCATGGGCAGAGTCCTACATTCGCTTTAAAGCGTGGTCTGACAATTAAAGTACGTGTTTTTGATGACTGCTTTATTAAATAAAATGCAGTTTTTATTTAAACCCCGTATTAAGTATAATAAAATTAGAAGGTATACGACTTAGAGGTTTTTCAGGTGACTATATCACTTGTATCTCACTTCCACTCCCAGGCAAGATCAGAAACTTAGAGAGAGAGAGAGAGAGAGAGAGAGAGCTCTGTTACTACAATGTAGAAATTTCTTTAAAATACATCTAAGCTTATTTATGCAATGTTCATGTACAAATATTTTAGGTATGATACAAGAATACTTTAAAATTAATTCAAAATTTATAAAAAAAAAAAATATTTATAATATTCATTTAAAATTTAAAGGTTGTTTATTCTTTCCAACATGTTACATACAGTATCTTTTACATGTTTAGATTAGTGTTTAAAAGGCTGCATAATAATTATGGAGCTGAATTATAATTTTGTAATTCAAATAATAACTTTCTAAAATGCAACTGACATTAATGTGTAAAAGAAATTTCAAAACAAATAAATAAAAAAAATATTAATAAGGTTAAAGATATTCTGTCAAGGTAATTTTTAATATCACAATTAATGAATCCTTCATAGAGAGTCTATTGTTAATTACGGAAATTTAACTTTATAAAATATCAGTGCTAGCACTTTTTTCATTTCGGAAGCTCATTATCATTTGTGAGCACAACGAATCTCTATATCGCCGCGTTCTATATAAAAGAATTGTTGGAGCATAACAGTTTTATATATAAATAATAATTTTTCAAGACCTAAAATAAATAACGAATACATTTCAATATTTCATTTTGGGAACAACGGTAAACCGTGTTACATAAATAAAATTTCATTGTGATAGTGAAACTATGAATAAATAATTCATTTTTTTCCGACATGAAACATGTGCCTCTTTTCAGGTAATAGAAAAAAACCCGTGAAGATAGTGAGATAGAACTTGTGAAAACCCAACGCGAAGATAAAAAAAAATACCTTTATGACTAATGGAAATTTGTAAGGGAGAATAATAATAGTAAAGAAAATGAGATTTTTTTTGATAAGTACAGTGCTAGGAAGGGAGGTTTCTATGATTACATTTAAACCACACAAGATATATATATATATTTTTTTACCATAAATAACAATTTATTTCGAATATGAAAGTAATAACTATTATTTGTCTTTTGCTACTCTCTTCTGCCTTTTGCGAATTATATTATATCCTTAGATATTTTAGGGTGTTAAAATTGGCATTTTTCTTTTCTTTACTCATCTTGATTTTCTTCTAAATTACTTCATAGTGGTATAGTAATGGGATCATGATTTTTACACTAGACTGATCCTGAAAATATATTTAATGTGCTTTTTATCCCAATACTTTTATTGCAAAACTTTCTAAAGAATTTAGATAGATGATATGTATACACACACAAACAAATAGTATTATCTATATTCTAGGTTATATATATTATAATATGTTTTATATATATAATATATTATATATATATTTACCTATTTCATATATATATAATATGTATAATTATTATGTATAGATTAAATATATAATATCTATATATCTGTATTGTCTATTTGTTACACTATTCTATATATATATATAATATGATATTATCTAAATATATCATCTCTATATTATCTATAGATAATAGACTTCAGGAAGGGTCCATGATATCCACATGTTGTTTGTTTTAAAAGGGCCATGTTTATTAATTAAGCAAGCAAAAGAAACCGTTTCGCACTACTCAGCTGCATCATCAGTCCTGTCAAGGTAAAGGTAAACGAAATAAAATACATTGATTCAACATAAAAACAGGGAATTCAAAAGGTGGTATTAAAATTTTACAAGTTGTGAAAACAATAATAAAAAGTAAAAGAGTAATAAAAAGTACATAAAACAGAAACAAAAAGAAAAACTACCCAAAAAACACCAACCATCTATAAGCCAGGAGAGAAAGAGGATGGACATACCATGAGCGTCCAAGGCCATACTACAACTATGCCGACCCGGCAACTACAAAGTTCCTAGGCAAGTAGTTACTATTGATAGAGGGAACCAGTCTTTTAATATATAACGATTCTAAAGTTGTTAAAGTGATCTGGGTCCCTTAACATAACCAATTAATTTGAAAACAAGATGTTTTTGTTTTCAGGACCTTTTCGGTTTTGTTACATAATGCGGCCATGCTTTCTAATAATTAAAAAGAAAATTCTGGCTGTGTAATTCCTTTGGCCGCAGTGCGAAAGCTAAAACCCAAACTTGGCATGCAATAATCTGACCTGCAGTCAACCTCCCGTGTCGATCCAACGTAAGAGCCCGGGACATACCAGGGCATGTGAATTTATAAACCACATTGGAATCGCATGAAGGACTGCAGGTGCGATCTTTTGAAATTAAAAAAATGATCCTATTGTAAACATGGGTTTTGTTAGAGATCAGTTTTTACCGTTAACGACAGGGGCGGGATTTCCCTGTTTCAATTATTCTTGTGAGATTTTAAAAGAGAATTTGGGGGGCCAAGTCAGACATTATACGGGATTCGAGGCATAGAATAATTTTTTTTTTGGGAACATCAAACAGTTTGACATGTTGGAGGTTGTAATAACCTTTGTTAATAACTTAATTTGGTTGATTTTATGAACTATATCTTGTTGGATATGGAGTTTTCTATCTTTGAAAAAGTTTGAATAAAAACAAGACTATTTCTTTCTTTTGTGAAACTTATTTGCCCAAGTTGGAAGAATATTTTAGAGCTCTATGGCCAAGGTGTGAATGGTAATTAAGTTTTTGAAAGAATCCATTGACAGAGCCTATAGTAAGATTTATTGGCTAAGCCCGTATATGGTCCGCGTTCTATAACAAAGAAGTAGTGAACTCAAAGATTATGTCTCGTTACATTATTCATCTTAAAAATGGAAGACTACCTTCGCTCTCTACCGCTCCATGGTAAATTGAATTTTGGTTTGGATGAAGTTGATTGAATATAATCCAAAAATAAAGGAACATTGCCAAGAGTGCTGGAACAAGACAAAGAAATGTCATCAACATATCTTGCGATAAAACAAAGGACGGTTTAAAAATTTATGATTAACACCTCGTTTTAAAAAATTTTCATTTTCAAGGTCATACACATAAAAAAAGTTAGCAAAAATGGGGCCAAGGAGGCGACCCTCAATGTCCCACTTAATGAAACGGAATCAATCTTATTGCTAGATAAGGTTTTTATTAGCGAAGATACAGTTTTTCATGGTTTTTAACAGTATCAATCTTTTAAACAACTACTTTGAACTTGTCAGTGCAACGAATTCCAATGTTCATTTTAAATAATCAACTCTATTCGCCTGGTCCGATTGGGAGTTTGCCAATGGGTCGCCTCTGGGCCCCATTTTTTGCTAATCTTTTTTTATGTCTGACCTGAAATGAAATTTTTGAAACGGAGTGGTAATCATAATTTTAAACCGTCCCTTTTATCGTAGATATTGTTTGATGACCCACGTTTTTGTCCTTGTTCCCAGCCGCTCTTGGCGAACTGTTCTTTTTTTTGTTTTTGGAGTTTATATTAATCCAAACTTCATCCAAACCATTCCAATTTACCATGGAGGTAAGAGAGCGAAGGTAGTCTTCCATTTTTGTAGATCTTAATGTAACGAGACCTAATTCATGAGTTCACTACTTCTGTTTTAAATAGAAAGCGGACATATACGGGCTTAGCCCAATAACTACTATAGCTCCTGTCAATATTTCTTTCAAACTTAATAACCATCTACCACTTGGTCCATAGAGCCTCTAAAATAGTTCTTCAACTTGGCTAAAAAAAAAAAAAAAAAATAGGTTCCAAACACAGAAATAGTCTTTTTATTCAACTTTTTCAAGATAAACTCCTCTCCACAAGATATAGTTTCTGGTTTTTTTGTCTTTTTTTTTTTTTTCCCCCCCCCCCAATAAAATCACCAATAAGTTATTAACAAAGTTTCTTACAACCTCCAACATCAACTTTGATGTCCCAAAAAAATTATTCTATGCCTCAATCCCTATATTGTCTGACTCCCGCAAATTCTCTTTAAATCTCACAAGAATAATTGAACAAAAATCCCCTGTCCCTTTCTTAAACGTAAAAACTGATCCTCTAACAACCCATGGTACAATAGGATCATTTTTTTAATTTTCAAAGGATCGCCGCTGCAGTCCTTCATGCCGATCCAATCGTGGTTTTATAAATTCACATGCCCCTGGATGTCCGGGCTCTTACGTTGGATCGACACGGAGGTTAACTGCATGGTCAAGATATTGGCAAGCCATTTTGGGTTTTAGCTTTCGCACTGGCCAAGGAATTATGCCAGCCAGAATTTTGTCTAATATTAAAAGAAATCATGCCCGGCATTATGGTAAAACCGAAGTCCTGAAAACAACAACTTGTTTTCAATAATTGGTTATGTAAGGGAGAGAATCACTTAACAACTTTAGAATCGTTTATATATTAAAAGACTGGTTTCCCTCTCTCAATAAGTAATACTTCCTCAGGAACTTTGTATCTGGCAATAGTTGTCGTCTGGCCTTGGACGTCAATTGTATGTCAACTCCCTCTTCTCTCCTGCTTATAGATGGTTGGTGTTTTTAGGTCGTCTTTTTGTTTTGTTTCCTGTTTTATGTACTTTTTTATACTCTTTTACTTTTTTAATTGTTTTAACCTTGTAAATTTTAATTACCTTTTGTTTAATCCTTTTTATGTTAATAATGTTTTTTATTTTATTGTCGTTTTACCTTTGACAGACTAGATGATGCCCACTGAGTAGTGGCGAAACGTTTGTTTCTTTTGCTGTTAATAAACATGGCCCTTTTTTAAAACAACATTTGTATCATGGACCCCGCCTCCTGAACGTTCTATATATCTTTGCTGACTGGAATATTTATTATATTTATACTATATCTTGTAAATGGGGAGATTCCTGCATTAACATTGTAGGTTAATCGTGTAGCACGAACGGAAGGCAAACCAACACATGGGCACAGTATTACACACAGCCTCCTCTCATCCTCTCTCTCTCCTCTCTCCGTCTCTTCTCATTCTCCTCAATCCCTCCCCTCTCTCTCTCTCTCCTCTCTCGCTCTCTTCTCTAGCACCGACAGAACCTCTTTCTTTTCTCCTTCCCATTCTAACAGGTAATGAAGAATGAGAGAGTCGCCATCATAACATTAAACATTTATTAACAATGAATTAAATAATTAATCAAGTCAAGTAATGCAAGTCTTACAGACTAACTCAAAAAACCCCGAACAGGTAAAATGTCTAATAGTGAATGGTAGGTCATATCATTAGTTCACCAAAAAGTCCTAACACCCCTCTGGGAACTCTTTGTCCCCCTTCCATTGCCAGTTCCCGCCCAGCAACCGTACTGTTTTCAAGAACACGAAACACATCCTGGGTTAAGTACACACAAGCAAGATTACAATCATAGGTTAAATTTGGATTGGATTATTCTTAAAAATGTCAAACGACAACAAGGTTCGCTCTTTGGCTAAAGTAATCTTAACACTCACCCAAGCAGTCGGAACACTATAAACACTCAATAAAAAACTCCCCGGCGAGCGCCACGGGCATCTTGCCCTTTCTCTCAAAGCGTCCTCTATCAAAATCCCCCCATTAAGACTTTGCGTCTGAAACTATTAAAGGGAAGAGCGCACACGCACACAAGTAACGAACACACAGTTCGTTAGCGCCTGCACGATTCTTAGCTGCATCCAGTTTCACAAAAGGCACCTTTTGATAAGAGTTAACTAAACTGGATCGCTGCATTGAACTTTCCCAACTAAGCATTTTTATCTCTCCGCCAGCTATCGAAATTAAATTGTCAGCTTTTCTTCAGTTCAGTTTGCTTCTCACTGTTGCTCCCACATTTCCATTGGCAATATATTTATTTAATCAAAAACCCCTAGGCCCTACATATAATATTATTCCAAGCATTTCGTTGTGTCGTTGTGGGAAGGTACTCTTTTTGCAATATTGATGTAGTATTGATTGGGCTCTTTTAAATATAATGTAGCGTTGATTAGGGAACAGTAAAAAGACTGGAGTAGGAAATATTGAGGTATGATGAAGCGTTGCTTTGGAATAGTAAAGAGAAACGGCAGATACTAGTAAACGAGCTTGAAAGAATTTGTAACAGGACAGTTTTAAAGTGAATTTGAATACGGGTAAGGTAATATGGCTAAGACAAACTAGAAAAAAAACAAAGAATTTAAAGAGACATTAAAGAGGACAGGAAGAGGTTTGTTTGTATAATTATCTGGGGTCAGTGCAATTAACCATGAGAGCATGAGGGGTAAGGACATACCCTCCCTTTCTATGCACTAAGTGAGGCATGTTCATGTACAGCGTCGTTAATTAGCCATTATAATAGCAAACTGGTCTTCCACATTTATTTCTTGTCTACGTTACTTCATTTTTTCCCCATTCCTTTCCATCTTTAGAGCTCTTCCAGCAATCGTGCCCAGTATTTTGAGAAAACACAAATCACACAGTTTACCAATAATGATAACAGAAAAAAACCTTTCCTTCTTATGAAAAAAATTTTAATTCAATAAAATTTTATTAATTTATAGAAAAATTAACATCATAAGACTTCTGGTGGCTCATCAACTGGAATATTCTGAAACAAGGTATAAAACTCTGAGGGGCAGTGATGAAATTAATTTCAATTTTCCACATAAACATTATAATTGTTGATGCATTATTAGAATATTATTAGTGCCTCGGCAATTATAATATCGTATATATGGAAAATTCAAAGGAATTCTTTTCAATACCCTTAAATTTTATATACCTTTTTTCGGGGAGGGAAAGTAAGGGGGGGGGGGGGGGGGGCGATGAACATTTCCTTACAGTTAGTCCTTCAAAAGCGTCAGTATGATTTAATGATTACTTTGTGTAAACGATGAAACTCTTTCAACTACAGAAAACGGTTTATGCCGTCTCACTCACTTGCCCTTCCTTGTTACCGATTCTGGAATTTTGTTTTAAACTATAATCCGATTGAATATTGAAGTACATGCACGGCCATTTTGTGTGCGTGGTGTTTATGATATGTATTGTAATGTATTGTGTGTATAATTATTATTATATATATATTATATATATATATATATAACTATGATATATATATATAATATATAATTATATTATTCGTTAAAAGCAATTGCTTTAGCTTAGAAGGCCAATCAGTTACCGGTTTATTGAAGGCTATCCTTTCATCACCCGACGGAGTTTTTTCTGAATCTCGTTCGGTCCCAATTTCTGGTGAAAAATACACAGCTTTCCTTCTTACCATTTATTGAAATTTTGTAGCGACAGCTGTTTCGCCTTAATGGCATTATCAAGCGACTACTGACTTACAGTTTGGCCTTTCGCCCTATTACTTTCATCGTGTGGGAAGAATAACCTTGAAGTCGGATCATGTAATCCCTCCAGCGGAAGAAAGAATGCACGAGCCAAACCATCGGGAACATAGAGCTCCTCAGAGGATACAAGAGCCCAGCGAAGGCCAGGTGACATGCTTGTTCAAGTCGCTGGGTCGTCTCACAACAAAAACCTCCAGCCGTTGATCAGCGTAGACCATTTGGACGCACACATACCCTCAAATTTAATACTATATACGTTTATGTATAAACAGACATTTGTTAATTTGTACCTTGACATGCGCTATAAAATATTTATTTTTGTACTTCTGTATTTGCAAACCCACATATAACATTTGTTAATAAACTTTTTAAATTTTTAGACAACATATCTAAAGGGAAGGCACTAACCACATTGTATTTATTTTTGAATTTTGAATTTGTTTTTATTTATCCACAAATTTAAACTTTCACTTTTGTTGTCATATATATTCTCATGTTCTAGAATTGTACCCAAAACAACGCCCTAAAATGGTTAAGCTATTAATCCCTTAACCAACCAGTACCCATACATCAAATTCATTCTTTCCACAAAGGCCATATTGGAAGTCAGTAGTCGCTTGATAATACTTTTAAGGCGAAACAGCTGTCGCGACAAAATTCAATAAATGGAAGAAGGAAGTCTGCTCATTTTTCACCAGAAATTGTCGAACGAGAGTCGCAAAAACTCCGTCGGTACGAAGATATTTGCAGGAAACTTATTGACGCCACTAAAGCAATTACTTTTAACGAAAATTGTACGAGAGACAAATTATGGCCTAAAAGTGAATATATGTGTGTGTGTGGTGTATAATATATATATATATATATATATATATTATATATATATATGTGTGTGTGTGTGTGGTGTGTGTGTGTGTGTGTGTGTGGCTATATGTATATATATATATATATATAGATATATATATATATATATATATATATATATATGCGTGTGTGTGTATGTGTTTGTACCCCTAATATTAAAAGCTGGTTTTAAATAATATCCGACAACAACAAAGAGGAAGCAAAGCAAAGCATGCAAGTCGTTAATTTTTTCGCGTTTCTTGGCTATTTTTCAGGATGCAACAGAGACATGGACAAAAGCCTGCAGAAAAAAAACGTTGCATATTGCTGAAGGGGGGAAGGCAGTCCCATTTTTAAATAACAGAATGATCCTTTATTAATAAATAGCCTTTTGTGCAGCATTGCACACCAGAGGAACAAATCCGCTTTTCATGGCGATTTTATTTCAGCAACAATAAAAATATGAAAAAGAGGGAGCAGAAGAATAATTTTACAAAATTTGTAAACATTTCCTGAAGCTATGGCGCCCTCCATACGTGAAACGCTTTGGCCGAAGTTGTAGCATTATGCTATAGGCTGCGTTTAATATACTTCCACTTAAGAAACTTTCTAAAGAATACGCCTTTGGTTTTACGCAGATATTCCAAAGGTGCGAACGGAAATGCTAACATTTTCTTTTTGACAATAAGGCTTGGAGATTTTTATTTTTCTTATTCAATTCCATACAGATTTTTAATTTTGCTTTTACTCAGTTCCAATTCCAGTCTCCATCAACTTGATCACTTCACAAGAAAGCAGGTAATCAGTCAATCAAAATCAACTTAATCACTTCACAGGAAAGCAGGTAATCCATCAATTAAAATAAGCATAGGTACATCAACATACATGCGTACACACACATAGATAGACAGATAAATAGAGAAGTATCTGTGATTGTAATAAAGAAAGACAAGTTTGCAGAGCATATAAGGAGAATATGGAAGCGAAGTTTCTAATATTCCACGATGATCTCCGACAGATTGGGGGAAAAGCGGGTGTCGGGATTGCGTTTACACAAGGGTAAGAAAGTGGAATTAAAACATGAGTTCGAAGAACTGAGGAAATGGAAGGATTAGTGAATTAAAAACCGTATTTGTTTGCGAAGCAGTTGCCTGGCAAGAGTAGATGATGTGCGGTTTACAAGAGGTTAGACAGGATAATAAACGAGGAACGGGTGAAAGAGACAAGCGATACAAACAGCCGAGAGAAGGTGAAAAATAACTTTAGGGAGAATAAGAAATCTTCTGCTGCTCTATAGGGAGGTGAATGCTGAGAGGAAAGGGCAGCGAACAAATCGGTCTCAGAATAAAAGGTGCGAATGCAGATGGCCTGTCAGAAATGAATGCTCTAGGAATGAAAGAGACCAGGAGTTGGTGGGGACCACGAGAGAGAAGCTGCTGTACAAAGCTGAGACTGAGATGTTTGGATAAGGACTACTTCCAAAGGAAAAGAGTGACAGGAATAATGGTTTCACTGCCTAAGTAAAGTTAACAGGGGAGGCTACGAATTATACAAGAATACATTACGAAATATCTCATGGAAGGTGTATGGTAGGATATTGGTTGATAAAATAAGAAAGATGACAAATGGATTGCTAAAGGAAGAACAGAATGGGTCTGAATATGGAGGGGGATCCGTGGATAAAGTGTTTGGTAGGAAACATTTATATGAGAAACCGAAGAGTCATTTGTAGACGCTGTATACTTAACCTAACGAAAATGGAAACATGCGCTAGAATTTGTAAACTGAAGAGTGACTTATTCGGTGTAAGAGAGGTTCTGAGAACTGCGACATGATTTTGTTATCTTTACATGTTTGTTGATATCTTTAGGGATGGTTTGATGTAGCACATCAGAGAAAAGGAAGGTATATTTTCGGATGCGGGATAAAATAATGAATCATAATTGTAGCGTGGGAAAGGTGATACCTGTAGATGCTACAATAATGAATGGGGATACAGGGGCGAAACTACAGAAAACATAAAAAGATTTCGAAATTGTTGGCAAGAAGAGAAAACTGGAAGTAAACAAGGATACAGGTATGAAGATTAATAGAAACCAGTGATATATTACAACTGATTGATTGTGAGTCATCTGGCGTCACACCATCCAGGGTCACTGATGCCGATAATATGGTACAGTGACTAAATATACTGAAAATCATAGGATGAGTAGTGACGAGTTACAGAATAAGTGAAGCAAGATAGTGGAGTGTGTTCAAAACATTGGAAAGAGACTTGAATTTTCTAAAGATGTCAAGGTGGAAGTGACTGAAGGTATTGTTGAGACCACGCTTCTTTATGGAAGTGAAGTGTGCATGTTCAACAATACCAAATTGAAAAATGTTGAAGCTATTGAGATGACCTTTGTACATGGCCTGTGTGATACAAGAAGAATGGAAAGGGTGAGAAACTTAGGGATACTTAGCATAAGAGGTAAAAAAAAAGTCAGCATTGGTTTTGATAGGGTTTGGTCACGTGGAAAGAAGGAAAGATGATAGGTTTGAGAAAAGTATATAATTTTGATATGTTACAAGTTAAAGAAGAGGAAGATCTTGAGAGTAATGGATATACTGGGTGAAAAGATATCGGAAAAGAAGATTTTGGCACAAGACTTGCAGTACAAAAATTAAATACCTTGGACAACATAGAAGTACAGCCCTAGTTCAGCACAAGGACACCTCCATCCTAACCCTGATACAGCAAACTGATGCTTTCATTCTAACCTTGATACAGCAAATGGATGATTCCAATTAACCTTAATACACCAACAGATGTTACCAACTTGACATTACTTGAGCAAACTGATATGTCCAACTGAGCCTTAACAGAGCAGACTCAAGCTTCCAAATTTACCATCATGAAGCAAACCGAGACTTCAAACCTAACTGCAACACAGAAAAATATGCTACCAACTTAAACCTAATATAGTGAACTGAGGCTTCCAAGTAACAGAATAAACTTATGCTTCATGCTAAATTTAATACAGCAAACTGATACTTCCAACTAATCTTAACACATCAAAATGGTGCTTCTAACTTAACCTAAATACAGCTACCCGATATCTGCAACCAACCTTACTACAGGAAAATGTGGCTTCCAACATAACTTTATTACAGTATACTGATGCCTCAAAATAACTGTAATAAAGCCAACCACAGCCTTCAACCTAATCTTAATTCAGCAAGCCTGTGCCTCCAACTAACCTTATACAGAAAAACAGTGCTTCAACTACCCCTTAATACAGCATAATGGTGCCTCCAACTTAATCCTGAAAAAGTAACTGATGCTTCAAAGTGACCTTAACACTGAAAACTTATGCCTCCAACTAACCTTAGTACAGTAAAGGTGCTTCCAGCTAACCTCAATACAACAAACCAGTTCTTCCAACATAATCTTAATACCAGACTACTACTCCAAACTAACCTTGATACTGCAAAACTGTGCCTCCAGTTTAACCTTGATACTGCAAACTGATGCTTCCAAATACACTTAATGCAGCATACTGATGTCTCTGACATGACCTTAATACACACAACCGGTGCTTCCATCTAATCTTCATGCACCAGACCAATACTCCCAACTTCCCTTTAATTCAGGGCAGCAAACTGATGCTTCCAAGTTAAGAAAAACTGGTGCTCAGAACCTAACCATAACACACCAAATCCATGCTTCCTATTATTAACCTTAGTGAGGCAAAACAGTGCTCCTGATAAACCTTCATATAGCAAACAGCTTCTTCATAATTATTAACCTTCATAGAGTGAAATGCTGCTTCCAACTTAACCTTAATGCAGTAAACAAATACTTTTCGCTAACCCTAATACAGAAAAACAGTGCAACCAAATTAATCTTAGTTCATCAAATTGTTACTGCCAACTAATCTTAATACAACAAACCAATGCCGCCAACCAACCTTAATACAATAAACCAATTCTGCTAACCAACCTTAATACAAAAAACCAATACCTCTAACTAACCTTAATACAGCAAAATGTTTCCACCATTAACCTTCACTGAGCAAAATGCTGCTTCCAGCTTAATTAACTTTAAAGACAGTGCATTCAACTTACCCTTAATATAGCAAATTGATGCTTCCAGCTAATCTTAACAAAGAAAACTAAAGCTCTCTAAATAACGACAGTACAGCAAAATGGTGCCTGTATCTTAGCTTTATCACAGCAAACCGATGCCTCTGACAAACTTCAACGCAACAAGACACTGCTTCCAAACTTAACATTACAACAACAACCTTATTCTTACAGTTAACCTTCACCAACTGGTGACTCCAACTTAACCTTAAATTGTTAGCACACCAGTACTTACAATTTATGCTCAACAGGAACGTGGCAACCAAGTTCCCCTTAACATCATAACCTTATACTTCCAACTTGCCCTAAATGCCAAAACAAACCAAGAAAAGATAAAAGCCATGCAGGCTCATTGAGGAATAGTCGACGTTTCAGTGATAACTCGCGGATCAAGAATTTCGAGATGAAAAACACATTCATCATTTCTCTTCTTGGCCAGAGTTGCTGCTGCTCTTCCTCTTCCTCTTCCTCCTCCCCTCCATTCCCCACCTCCTCTTCCCTTCTGCACCTCTTCCTCCTCCTCCTTCTCATCTTTGCTCCTCCTACCGCTGCTCCTCTTCCTCCTCGTCTTTCCTTCTCCGACTGTCGTGATTTATGAGGCCAAAACCTAATAGTCAAAAAAGCTTGAAGAAAAAAAATCGAGGATAAAACTTAAGACTGAAGAATTGATACGGGGGAGAAATGGTCAATGAAATGGGAGAGTGACGCAGGAATGGCAAGTGGTTCACCAAAAATAGATATCCCTGAATTAAAGACTTTATCCTCGGAAGTGAAAATAACTCATTAACGTTCGCCTAACGCCGTAAACTTAATCTAGAATTCATTACGAAATAAATTATAAATGATTCGAATTAACTAAGATAAATAAAATCAACAAAATGATGAAAGAAAGAGTGAAAACAAAAATGGTCCTCTTTGCTTGGTTTATAGACTCAGACTACGGAACTATGGTCGTCGACTTTGGGAGGAGATAAGGAATTATGGATTTATTTGTATTTCACAGTCCACAGCAGTTTTTGAGGGGGAACATTACTAACATCTACGACATAAAATGATGCATATGAGCTTCAAGACATAACAATGGGCAAGTCTATGTAAACACTTCGAAGAATAAATATGTGTAAAAATGCAGTAAATATATATATATATATATATATATATATAAATATATATATATATATATATATATATATATATATATAATATATATATATATATATATATATATATATACATATATATATGTGTGTGTATGTGTGTGTACGTGTTTGTATCCAATTCACATAGTATATATCCCAATTATAAGGCTTCTTGTACAAATTTATGCTAAACGAGTTGAAGAGAAAATTCACTGAAACTATTCCATTTGTTGAAACATAAAAAAAATATTTGCTTATTAGAATTCTTTCTGGAAAGGAAAACTAAACTTGGATATAAGCTAAAGCGGTTTTCCAATAAAACAACGGCTTCGTATATATCATGGAAATTCACTATAGTACTTCGGGCCATTCTTTTTCAGTTTTGGTCCACTTATTCCCGGATAAAAACCGGAGTAGGAATGAATCTCAGCATCGTCCTCGGAAGGTGTGGTTCGAGGGACAACTGCACTGGGGAAGACTCATCGTAAATCTTGCAATTGCAGAGCGTCCTGAATGATACAACAGGCTCTTTGGGAACGAGCGCTTGCCACTGATATTTATTCAAGCAGCAGTTGAAGAGGGGTGGGAATAGGGGGAGGGGGATTGTTGTTGTCTCGGTACGCTTGTCTTTTGTCGTGATTTCGAGTAAATTGCTTCACTATTTGAACTTTAAATGGAATCTTCGTTTCTTCATGATATCAACATAAAGATCAACAGTATCTAACAAAATCCATGAATAACTGGCTCTGTGAAAACTACTATAAATACCAGAGAGAGAGAGAGAGAGAGAGAGAGAGAGAGAGAGAGAGAGAGAGAGAGAGAGACGCAATCATTACAGACTTGGTCTGAGGATATTTCTATTAAAGTAAAAAACAGGAGGACTGAATTCCGATCAAAAGCTGGAATCAAAGAGCACAGTCGAACTGGGAATTCGAGATGCTACCTTTGTTAAAGAGGATACAAGAGCAGAGAATTATTCTGCGAGTCAATTTACTCTTACCAAGTCATTTTAGTGGATTACCAGAGCAACTTTAATTGTATTCTGATACACAAAGGTTAAAGTCCGATTCCAGCTTGTGTACAAGGAATAGCTGCTGAATTCCCATTATTGGCTGTAATGATAAGATGTGAAGAACTAATGTGCTTTATAATTCACTTCAAATCATAACGACATACAGAATAAGAGATTTCCGTATACGACGGGCTGAATAATGAAAAACAGCTAACAATAGCGCACTAAGATTCTTGTACTGTTCTGCATTTCCTGAAGATGGCCAACGCTGTTTTGTTCGAGACAACAGGAAAGGCTTGAGGCTGAGAAGCTGAGGACGGGATCCCCAGCCTTTGAGCATTGGTCGTTGGTCACCACAGGCCGCCCTCAGGAACACGGAAGATACTTTCGCATCCAGATGAAAGAGATGAGCCTGTCATCCTCAGTCTTTTATAGGATATAATTCTGATTTTCTTTCGTTTCACATTGTCTTCTTTATATATACAGAACAATCAATAATATTTTTTTCAGCTATCTAGGTGTCAGGAACATGTCGTTCATCAGTGATTTGTGAAGTGATGTTTCTTACCTTGAGATCAAAACTTTATTAACTTGTTCACTCTGGTTATAATTAATTTTGAGGGCCATTTACTTTTTATAAATCATTACGTCAGCATTCGTCGTAAAACATAACTATAGCGTGACTTAAGTGTAACATTGTCTCACTAATGTTTAACCTCTTCTGCCAAATAGTTTTGTATGATGATGAATACATTTTAGATGTTGCTTCAAGCTGATAGGAGCTAAATATTTTTGAAAGTCTATTTACACTATTTCTCTGAGGATAACTGCTGATTATGTTTTGTACATAGAGTGGTTATTCCAGGAGACTTCTATGGCCTTCCTTTTAATTGAAAATTGCGGAAAAGAAAGATCTCAAATCTGATGTTCTAATCAGCAAAGTATTACTTTTCCTCACTAAAGGAATGCAGATATTTCTAAAATCGCAACTCGTCGCTCATACCTGGAGGGCCAATTGTATAGCCTTAAGGTAGGTTTACACCTACGCACTTTTGTGTTGCGGGCTGTTACGGCTGGGACCGCAAGAAACCGCACGAAAGCGCACCACGCCGCTGGCGGTGGGTGGCGCGGACGTGTTACCTCCCATGCAGGAGTGTTACGGCGTGATGTTACGGCGGCGTGCGGTGCCCTTGCAGCGCCTTCATACACGATAATACATGGCGCGCACATGTTGCAGGGCGTGCGGCGATTGGATGGAAGGTTGCCGCGCATTCTGGGGAGGATAAAAGGGGCTGGACAGAACACAGGGCATCATTCGAATTTATTTTCTTAATATTAAATGATTTTGTAGTTATTTTCTTCTTATAAAATGATTTTGTACATTTTATATCATTCATAATGTTTCTTTTTGTAATAAATATGTTGAAATACTGACTTGCATTTACATTTTCCTTATCGATGCTTAATTTATATGTCATGACAATATATATGATGATATGATTGGGTGAAATGAAATTGAATAATGAAAAAGGCATGGCCATAAAGAATAATAACATGAAGAAATATAACAGGAAATCTAACATGAAATATGAAATAAATAGAACTCGGAAAATAACTTGAACTATAAAATGAAATGTAACATGAAATAAATAGGCCATCAAATTATATAATAACATACAAGGTAAAGAACAATAATATAATATTGAGAACATGATCAAATGAACATGAACACATATAAATGATAATGAAATAATAATTAGCATTGACTGGACTTGGTTATTAACAGGGGAACAATGAAAAATCAGTAACAAACTAAAAACCTACTGACCTCAGTTGATAATATATGATATTTGCAGTTGAAAATGTTATGATATAAACCAAGTCACAATTTCATTTTCTTACATTCTACGTTTTTCATGTTCATTTTCTTACATTCTATGCTTTTCATGTTTTTTTTTTTTACTTACATTCTATGCTTTTCATGTTCATTTTCTTACATTCTATGCTTTTCATGTTCATTTTCTTACATTCTATGCTTTTCATGTTCATTTTCTTACTTTCTGTTTTTCATGTTTTTTTACTTACATTCTATGCTTTTCATGTTAATTTTCTTACATTCTATGCTTTTCTTGTTTTTTACACTTACATTCTATGCTTATCATGTTCATTTTCTTACATTCTATGCTTTTCATGTTCATTTCCTTACATTCTATGTTTTTCATGTTTTTTTTACTTACATTCTATGCTTTCCTTGTTTTTATACTGACATTCTATGCTTTTCATGTTCATTTTCTTACTTTCTATGCTTTTCATATTCATTTTCTTACATTCTATGCTTTTCTTGTTCATTTTCTTACTTCCTATGCTTTTCATGTTCATTTTCTTACATTCTACGGTTTTCTTGTTTGTTTAGTAAGTATTTTTGCTATGTCCATCATTTGCTTCTCATTTGTCTCATTATTATGAATTATGTTATTATTACTTTCAGTTAATTGTTTTAAAACATCATTCGTTATATGTACCAATCATCATTCCATTATTCTTTATTATATAATATTGTTATTAGTTCTTAGGACAATACAAAAGTATGGGAGTATAAAACAATGAAAAATACACAATGATCTTTATTTACAATTATGTACATTGGATAGGTTATGTTTTATTACATAGTTCCTTGGGTCCTCTAGTCGTCAGTAGCTGGTCGTCCAAGAGGAAACTACTTTCGCTCTTGCCATTCCACTGCGCCTGCATCCGATGATTAGATCTCTGACGGCCTTCGCTCGACGTATGTAGTTCGGTCCCCTTCTTTCCATGAGTCGTTCCATGACGTTCAGCGACTCCTGCCTCCAAGTACCTGGTACGACGTTATGGTGTTGGTCCTCATGGTCGACGTCGGTGCCAGCACATGGGTAGCGTTGCAGTGCCAGGTTGTGCATGACACATGCGCACAAAGTTATCTTCTTGCACACCTGTACATCCTGTTGCATCGTCGTCCTGGGTCTCCTGGGGTGAGAGGCTGTGGAGGTCCATGCATGCTGGGTGGGCGTGGAATGAAGGATTCCCAAGGTTCATATCCGGCACGGTGTAGTGGCACGGTGTATGTGCAACAATCATGCACCGTTCCACATCGTGCCTCGTGCAGATGTGCGCGCACTCTGCAACAATACCGCAAGCCACCCGCAGCACACTGCTACACGGATTAACAAAGCCGCAAGAGTAGGTGTAAACCTACCTTTATCTCAGACGTGTATGTCAGGAGAGAGGCATTTGATAGTCATGAGATAAAGAATATAAGTTGGAATATACGGGTTAGTGAGTGTTATTCTAGATCAAGAGATTATTTACAGAGCGAAAAACCTGATCGCTCCGCACAGGTAAGTAGTTCGAACTCGACCCTGCACGACCCGTCAATGCCCTTTTTTCTTGCCAGAACAAACGAGCTTGCCAAGAATTATTAAAAATGTGGATAAAGCGTGCATTGCCGTTCCACCACGCAGAAACTAATTCACGAATTTCCAAAATAGGGCCGTGAAAACAGTGTTTTTTTGTTTTCGTCTAGCTGCCATCTTGCTTGTATTCTTCGGCTTTCTAATCGGAGCTCACCGCCATCTATCGGTGGGTTTTGACTAGAAAAGCGGTCGAAGGTAGGCTGGGCCCCTTAAATTGCAGGCTCTCCTAAAAAAACTTTGTGAGTCAATGCTTTGGACCGATAAGTTGTGCTAAGCGGATTGCTTAAGCAAACTCTGCATAGGCTCTTAGCAACGTCGTAAAGAGGGAAGTCGGGAGGGAGAAACAAAACACTCGCATTTAAGACTACTGAATAGCAGTGATATTGTTTTAAAGCAGGACTTTCATTCCCTAAGACTAAATTCTGACATTACTCGAATAAAAGTTCTCAATGGAGTAGCCGATAGAAATACTGACGATCTGTGGTGGCATTCATTTTATAAGACTTTGGATTCAACAAATGACAAAAAGAGCAAGGAGGAATATGGTCTAAAGTTAACCCAAAGTAACGATATTATTACCAAAAGTTACCAAAACTGAGGTTGAGTTGGTTACAAAAAAAATTAGAAAATACCAAAAATGTTGGTGAGAATGATCCTCCAATATTAAACCGCTGAATGATTTAATAATTTCTTTACTTTTCTGCTTTGTTAAGTTTCAGAGTTTTTCCAAATACATGAATGGATATTCTGTTTCAATTAAAGGACCAAAATTTGCACAATTTTCGAATCAAAAATGATTTCGTCTGTTAAAATATTTGAATACCCATGACAACTTATTTGGCTTTAATTATGGCCATTTTATTGGATTCTATTATTAGACTTTCAATAAGGTAGGAGACTTTAACAGGAGGAATCTAATTCACCAGTGTCCCCGAGTTTCGCTTATTTAAGCCAAACTTCATTCGATAGTCACATACTAGAAACAATGGACAAATTGCTTCTAGAGTAGACTGTACCATTGCAGGATTTCATTGTTTTAGTTTTATTTTAGTTTTCGGATGCTCCTCCTCTATTGGACGAGAATGCGATATCTTGCTTTTTCAATACGAGTGTTGGCATACGCCAAGGTTCTAATCTGGGTCCTCATTCTTTTAGGAATAAACATTGCAGCGTTGGACGTCGACTTGTTGAATATGGAAAAAAAACAATTGCCCTTATACAGAAGATCTGGTAATCCTTGCACCTTCAGAAGCATTAATTCAGGAATTTTTAAATGTACACAGATTCTTAAGGACTAATCATTTAATCTCCAGGGGACAAAAACTTGTCAGTGAGATTATTGCCAATAAACATGAAATTTATTGATTTTCCACGAACACATCTAGATGGTAAGACGGTTAAATAAGCTAACAACTTTAACTATGATGGCGTTCATACGATGGCTATAAATGGAAAGCTAATGAAACCATTAAAACATTCATGCCAACATTGTGTCCGGGCAATGCAAATTCAGAATATTAGAATTTTGTGAGCAAGGGATAAAATTCCAACTACACACAAGATTGACTGCCGTTCATTTCTTTGGGTACATATGCAGTCAAGTAAAAGCTCATAAATTCACGTCGGAACCTTATCAGACACATCACTAACGCGTTCAATACATGTCAGCGACTTATTGTTCGTGCTAACCAACAATCACATAAGAACAAGTGATTAGCCGAAGCCATCGCCGTCATCTTGGTATAGGATAGAAACGCCAAGCTGGGCTAGGAGTAGTAGAAAATTTTAATCCGCGCTTATCAAATATTATGTGATCTAACCAACTCAGGAATCAGATGAAATTAAAAAATTTGAAATGAGTGAAAAGCATAAGTTATGATTTCAAAATATTAATAACTGCTTTTTTAAATTTTTTTACGGTTAAATAAATTTGAAATGTTTATATAAGTTTTAAATCGTGACTTGGAAAAGTTACTCTGTGATGAAATCTTTTATTTTTTAGAGCAGGGCTGGATCCACTTATCGAATCTTGTGCCCTATCTATGTTTTACTTGAGAATGACCGCACCCTTACAAAGCAAGAAAAATCATCACTTGTCTAAAGCCTTCTCTCCTCTAACCTCGCAGTGGACAGACAACAGTAGAGCAATTGCAAGACAGAAAAAATTGACCGTTAATAAATTAGATTCAGAAATGTAACGAAAATAGTAAGGCTACATTAAAAAATTCGTTGACCATTTTGTACAGTAAAATATCCCCCGATCGGAAGTACTTATATAAATGCGCAGGACTATAATACACAGATGAATTTTATTTAAGAATTCCAATTTCGAGTATTCAAAACATTCATTCCTGAAAAACCGCCTATCAATTACTCAAAGATTCCAAACCTTGCGACAACTGCACTTACACGAAAGAAAGGCTCACTAACCGCACTTCCAAGAACCTATCTACACGTTGTCTATCAAAGCATCATGAAGAGGCCTGCATGGGATATCGTTAGCATGGCCAAACCTCCTACAGCACACCAAAGGTGTCCAAACGCCTCGATGAACACCCTACACGCGTTGACAGAACTAAATGTTACAGAACCTGCAAGAGTACCTTTGCAGCAGCAAATTCTTACGTGTAGAACTACCTGGAAGACATCCGAACCATCACTTTATGGGTTCTGAAGGCAGTTCATCATTCATATCTAGCTTCCCCAGTGGGATTCCTGTTAAGCATGATTTTCAAACAACTTACGAGATCGGTATTTCCCAGATCTTCGGTAGTATGGAAATTTTCTGCTTTAGGCGCTATAGTTCTGCTCTTAGTTCTAGTCATCTTTACTGTCTTAAACAAATGTTTTAACAAAATTATGTACAAGGTTCAACGTTAATAACAAATTAATTTTTCACAAATACAGTGAAATAAGAAATAAGAAACCTGATAGCAATATCTTCAGACAACTTAAAACGTCGGGAAAAAAGCGAATATACAAGACAGACTGTAAAGCTGATATAAGCTTCTGATATCTTAGAAAAGTACAATATAGCAAATCGCAAACCTAATTAAAGCCAAGAACTACCGTGAACGATAGCAAATACTTTACCAAAAAATATTACACAGAATACATGCATTTGTTTTCTTTTTAGATATTTCTGATATATGTGAAGAAAGAGCAAAGACGGATAAGGTAATTGACTATCACTACTGAATAAAAGATATCAACATCTCGAATCACAAAAAAACAAAAGCCACTGCAGTTGTACAGCTTCTTCACTTCAATTCAAAGGACTGACTCTGAGCGTACGCCTCCATTTATGTTGTCATAGCAACCTCGACCTTTACATTATCACCGAGGTTAAATAACCTGTGACATCCTGTCGTCACAGGGGGTGACATCGAAGCAAAGGAAAGCTACGCAAGCTTTTTCCTTTCCTCTTAACCCCTCAAGCCCATTAACGGGGTACTAAAGACGACAGCCCCATTATACGAAAAAACGTATTGACGACAGGGAATAACTAGCAGTGAGTATGAGTTCAAAGAATGATAATAAGATTAGATATATCATTTTAAAAATGTCTCGAGTGATAATAAGATTAGACATATCACTTTAAAAATGTCTCTGAAACAGCATAGAGAGATTAGTGAATGATACTGTGTAGACAACTAAACAAAAGTGTTCTAAACCCATGAATGCAGTCTCTGGGAGAAAGAAAAAGGGAAAATGCGATGCACCTCTACCGAACTTTAAAAGGAAATGACCACCACTTGCAACTACTAATTTGCAGTAAATATAATGGAAAGGTCATTTGGTGTTGCTCTGAGCCTTTACTGCCTTTGCTTTTTACAGTTATTTATGAAACTTAAAAATTAACAGTGCAATTTATTTTCACGCTTTTCTCTTTAGGGTCCCTGACATGTGGTTCCTTCATCAATGTATATTTCCCATGTTTTCCTTGTCTTTCATGTCGCTGGTTCACCTCGTTGTAAGATGATGAATATCATATCAACGCCAATTTCCGTAAGTAATGCAATTATGAATGTTCATCTGGGCGCATACATCAAAATCCAATATCAATTATCACGAGATGAATCTCTCAAACTCTTTCGCAAATAATCTAAATATATAGGTAAAAGTCATCTGATGTTGATTTATGAAGTAATGACGGGAATTCATCTATCAGGATAAGGTGTAAAATCATGTCAAGAACATAAAATTTGCATACGAGGAACCACGGCAAGAAAAATGGCTGTCAGGGCGAACTATAACTGATATCCTCCCCCCCCCCCACCATGCATGTTGCAAATAGAACGTGATATAAGGCATTCATTACATAAAAAGATACCTACTATATTACTGCTGAAATGTAGACCATTAAACCAAGAGCAGCATTATAAGTCGTTATTCTTAGTGCAAGTATTTAAAGTAAACAGTGCGGAAAACCAAGTAGGGTAAACAAAGATGCACTTTCTGATGTTTAACTTCCAATTCCAGTCGAAAATTTAACATCGAGCAGAAGTTCTGAAGCATGAATTAAAAAAACATGGTCGCATTTTGTTATATAGAAAAGCAATGAAGTTTGCAGAATATCTTCATTTACAACTATACAGGTGGAAAATTTAATTAATTAAAAAGCTGTTCATCATCGCCTATACAAGATTCTGCGATAAGAAATAAGAAACAGGGATATTCCGACGAGTAAAATCACAAACAAGAAAAAGCTAAGTCACTGAACAAAAGGGCTCGGCCAATTTTAACACGACAGACTAATGCAACAGGCACCCAATTCCCTTCTTAGTCCAGCACTACTAGAACAAGAAATAGACAGCAAACATTAAGAACAGACCAACTCTGCAAGGAGAGACTTGCGTCACGGAAGCTGGCAATGAAGAAACTGTGGGCAAGCCGATGGTTCCTGATTCCAACATGAGGGAAATGGTGGTTTGGTGCCTCTTAGGAGGATGCCTGATGTCAGGAATTTGACACTATTTACCTGATAAATCGCATTAGGCTAAATAGCGTCGAGATGGGAAGAAAAGGACACTGCCTAAAAAAGAGCAAAGTTCAAAACAAATTAGAAATAAAGAGAGAAAAATTCTTTAGCAATTGATAACGGAACGAAAATAGGATATATATTTTTCAAAGGCGGAAGAAGCAATCGAAACACCAAATGTTCATGGCAGACAGTAGCTCAATTGTTCATTGAAATAAACAAAGTACATAAAACTAAAAAGGCAACTAAACAAAGAGCTATACGACTGTGCAATGACTCTGATTTCCTACTCAACTACTTCCAAAGGTCAGAGATGGCAGCCATAAAAATACGGAACAATTTGACACAGAGAGTGAATGTAGACGTGAGCCGGAAGTAAAGACAAATGAAAACTGACGGTTCAGTGATAAATAAAATTACGAGAAGGAAAAAGGTAGACAGAGGATTGTCACTGATAAGCAGCAGACACGAGAACGAAAAGGTAAAAAAAATGCTCCGAAGTTTCTTCAGTGCAATCAAGTTTTCTGTACAGCGTATAATGCTGTATGACTCTCTCGCTGTGCTGCAGTATGAAAACTCTCAGCTATGAACGGGCAGCACTCAGTTACTCCTAAATGCGTTCAAGTGAAGGTGCATCGGCGACGCCTCCGGAATTGAACTCGGCGGTGCCAGACGCACGATCATGCCTAACTTTAACCTTAAATGAAATAAAAACTAATGAGGTAAGAGGGCTGCATTTTGGTATGTTTAACGATTGGATTGGTGGATGACAACAAACCAATTTGCAGCCTTCTAGCCTCAGTAGTTTTTAAGATTTGAGGGCGGACAAACAAATCCATCTTAATAGTTTTCTTTTACAGAAATATAAAAACCAGGAAACACCAACGGAAACTGGAAACGGGATATCTGATTTACCCCAAAACAAAATATCAAGGGGCTTGCATAATGTGCTAGAAATTAATTAACTAGAGAGAGAAATAAAAATGCAGTCTAGAACTATGAAATTCTTTGACAAGCAAGTCCTCTATAGAGGACGACTGAATACCAAGCAAATTCTGGCTTAGGAAAACCATTCTGGTGATCCTGAACAAGAGAGACAGGTGTCACGTGTTTGATAGTGATAGCTGAGTGATGTGATGAAGGCTTTCTTCATCACCTTATCACTTCTAAAAATAATAATAATAAAAAAAAATACCGTGAAAATTCTATAACTCTAAATTATCCGGGGCATCTCAAAATAAAATTTTCCTTTAGAAGGGGTGGCTCCAATGTGTAACCTTGTGGTTTTCAGCAAATTGAAGCTCACCCACAGTCTACTCTCTACCATTTACATAATTCACTAGTGTTTGTGTTTGATAATGCAAGCATAAGAATTCCAGTTCTATTGTAATAGAATAGGTGATATTCGTTGGCAGCGTGGATGTCCTCAATACTCAACTGCAAATTCATTAATATATATATATATATATATATATATATATATATATATATATATATATATATATATATACACACTATAATTTATATTATATATATATATATATATATATATATATATATATATATATATATATACATAGTATGTATATAAGAGATCCTCACGTGAAAATGAAAGTCATTTTCACGAGAGGATCTCTTATATACTTCAGCCACGGGACCATTGTAGAATTGCAATATATATATATATATATATATATATATATATATATATATATATATATATATATATATATTCAGCACACAATTATGTGTGGAACAGAAATAAATTTTTCATTCACATTGGGATCGAACCCAGGCCTTTTAATTGATAGACGAGACCGCTGCCAACAAAGCCACACAAGTCGCAAAAGAAGTTGGAACCTGAGCACCACTGTGCCTAAGGAATTACCTGGGCAGACTAATTTGCATCCCAGGAGTTTCCCCCAAATTCCCGACTCATCGATGATCCAGTTGACAGCATTTCATTCGAATTATCCGTTCTGAGTGAATTTGATAGAAATAATCAACACACAATGGCTCAAAACAGGATCGAATTTATTTCTGTTCCACACGTAATTGTGTGTTGAATTTATTTTTATCATATTCATTCAGAGAGGATAATTCGAGTGAAATGTTGTCAATTGGGTCACTGCTGAATCGGGAAACTGGGGGAAACTCGCTGCTATGCAAGACAGTTAAATTACCCAGGAAATTCCTTAGGTACAGTGGTACTCAGGTTCCATCATCTTTTGTGACTTGTGTAGTTTGGCTGGCAGCGGTCTCATCTTTCAATTGAAAGACGAAAGACGTCTGTCGATCGCCAATTCTATTATCGCTTAATAAATTCCCCCTCGGTTAAACATATATGAAAATATATTAATTCCAAGGTAGAGCGAATTAGATATTAAAGGACATTTGTAGTTCGATATATGTATATGTATATGTGCATATATATATATATATATATATATATATATATATATATATATATATATATATATATATATATATATATATATATACACGCATATTTGTGTTCGGTATATATCTATTATATTTGATATAAAAGAAACGTAGATACTGTATAACCAGCGTTGGTAAAAGTCCCTCTGTAAGGTCACGGGGTGACACAAGCCATTTCGCGGTGTCGTAAAACAGATAGCTGTAAGCCTCAATAGTTAGGCCCTAAAGCTTTTTTAATAAAACAAACACATCGATTGGACAGGTTTCATAAAGCTTCCCAATATCACCTATTTTTTTCCGCAAAAATAAAAGGATATTCATAAAATATAGAACAAATTCCAATGAGGGGTTAGAAGAGATTAAGGAGCGATTAAAAGAACGGCCACACAGATAGGTTCTTCCATACAGGGAAAAACAGCAGATTACATAAAGCTACACTAACCGAACATAAGCCCAGACTAACCAATACCTTTATAAAAGAAAAATAATAAAAAAAGAAAGTTAGAAATGAAACTTTATGAAATTGAATTATTTATGTTCTCCTTCTTTCACAAATATAGTCCCCCTTTAATTAGTACACCATACACCTTAAATACTTGACTTTCATTGAGGAGAAATCTTGGCAACATAATTCAAGAATATAATATGGATTGAGCGAGCCTCAAGACACGAAAAATAAATTGCTTACGCAACTATCTACAAGTAATTAATCAACAACCATTCAAACATTAGAGTAGATTGCGTTTTAAACTGATAAACAATCATTACTAATCAATAACAATATATAATACTGAGACGATCGTTATGTCTCCTTTGTTGGTTGGCCTCCACGTGGCTTTTCACAGGAAAAAATTGGTTAAGAGACAGACGGAAAGTTTTAGAATGGTGTAACAATAGAACCTTGACACACTTTGAATTAGCAAATAATTATCGTTCAATTAGCAACACACCACAAGATTACAATGATTGTTTTATATAATGCAAGGAAAACAGAAATAATGAGTGAAGAAATAAACTAAGGGAGAAAATAACACTTGACGGAAAAAGAATTCATGAGAATGAATCTTTCAAATGTTTACAAACAACGATGATGAATACAGGTTCTTTTCAGATGGAATTTAATGAAAAACTATAGAGGGTAAATCAAAACTTAGCAACTTGAATTAGATTTGGAACCCAAATAAATTGAAAATGTTAATCAAAGTACGATTGTATGATTTGTATTGTTACACCAACATAAATCATGGTATAACAAAGAAATTATATCTCAAATATTAGAGATTAAACTTTGAGAGGAATATCAGGAGTCAGGTGATTAGACAGAGTTAGAAAATATACCATAAGTAAAATTCCAGTACTATACGTGATAAAGTTAGCTGAACTCTTGTGGTCCCCAGAAGCCTTGGAAAACCCAGGCCTACTCGAGTGAGATTTGTGAGACAAGAGGCGAGAGACGAGAGGATTTTTAACAAAAGATAAAGTACAAGCAGGTGAGTGGTGGAACTGCACAAATGTCCTTTGCGTTGTACAGCGTTAGAGGCGATGATGATGATGAATACAATAAATATTTCTAATGATTTATATGAGTAAGAGTAATACGATAGTCTAAAAGCTCCTGAACTTGAACAGTATAAGCACAGAAAGCTTATCCGTGAAGATTATCCGGCAAAAGGTCATCAGGCCATTGAATATCATGACAGAGAGAAGGAGAGAACGAAGACTGCTGGAGTTCTGGTTGACCGGATTTGATTTATGAAAGTTTAGTCTGATGACCAGCCCCTAAAACAGATCGGTTATCCAGTTCCGTGATGAAAATGGCTAGAAGATAGAAGTGTGATGAACTCATTTATAAAAGTCTAGTAATATTATCATTATCATTTCAGAAGATGAAAGTCATTCGTATGGAACGAGCACACAAGGGCCACTGACTTGAAATTTAAGCTTCCATAGGGGTTCAACCTCCTGCCGCAGACCCCACACTGCAGCAGTAACTGATCATGACACAGAGCCAGTGATTATTCATATCCCTGGGGGAGACGCGAACCCGCAACATCTGAGCGGTATTTCACAACACTAACCTTACCAGCGGACCAGCTGGTATGGTTAAATATTATGAAAAATGTGATTACCTTTTAAAAAGTCTATGACGTTATTAACATCGACATTATGCAAAATACCTTTTAAGAACGTGAAACCGGATGTTCCCTTCCATCCTCTACATACTTGAGACAGTCAGCTACTGTGTGTCACTCAGTAAGTGGGATGCAAATGTCATATATGGTTGGTCAATCACCCTCCAGGATGAAATTGTTGAATGACCATGACCTATTCCCAGTCTGTTCAACCCAGTCTCATCTCAATTTCTCTGGTTTGATGATGACCAAAGTCAGTCAGTGGAGGAGATTTCGGAAATTTTAAGTTCTTCTTACAGAAACTATGTATGAAATAAATTTTTTTAATTTCCAATTTTTATTCAATACCACACAGAGCATTTTTTATCGGCATAAGGAGCAAGATCATTAGTGCTATCTAATTTTGTTGTATATCTTGCTTCCACATCTTGTCTCTTACCTCTGATATCAACATGGCCAGCACCCAACAAAAGTGGATTAATTTTTAAGGGGATTCAAGCCATCAGAACCAGCTATAGATTTTCTGATAATTGAGAGACG
Source organism: Macrobrachium nipponense (assembly GCF_015104395.2). Taxonomy (NCBI): domain Eukaryota; kingdom Metazoa; phylum Arthropoda; class Malacostraca; order Decapoda; family Palaemonidae; genus Macrobrachium; species Macrobrachium nipponense. The sequence goes on along the minus strand of NC_061110.1, from coordinate 49,035,027 downwards.
GGTATAAACTGCCTAAAGGATGGAAGGACATTAAAGAGAGCTGAATAAACAGAGAAATCTCTGCCATCTGCTTTGCTGGTAAATTTTTAATATTCTAGTGTAGCTCTTAATTCAGGTGTAAAAATGTATTCATTATTGGATTATATAGGTGCATTAAGCACAACTGCAATGATAACCCCATCACTGGCTAAGAATTGGGATTTTATTGCTGCCTCAGATAAAGATGTCTTGCTTACTGTTTTTGGGCACATTGCATTTTCACGTTCCACTGCCCCTTCATGGACTGGCCATCCATCCTTTCACTGATACATATTGGAATGGTTTACTTGGGTGGGAGAGGTTACATTTTTGTGATTCAAATTCCCCAAACACGAATTTAGAGGTTAGATTATGAGTACCCAAAAATACAAGAGATATTGGATGATGACATTGCTATATTCATGTGGTGTCGCTGGGGGGTCTTGGGAATTCGTCCATGGGACTTTTCCCCAAATTTGCAAACTTTTCAATTGAACAAACCTATCTGAAATGATCCTGTGCAATGTTCTTAACCCTACCTCTTGAGTGTGGGGCCTCTTTATCGATTTGTAGGTACTGCACATAAACTGGGTGGTCTTTAATTATTTTATGAAATCCGCAAGCTGGCTTCAAAATCACTCTTGAGAGAGAATGGAGATATAAGGTTACATAATTCATACATTTTGTTGTATCAAATCTGAACTAGCTAGTCTCTCATATATTCTGCTTTGTAACTGCCTCCTAAATTGTATTTATGTTCAGTGACTAAAATAAATTAGCATGTTTTTTGTTATACTGATGTTGAACATAAAAGAAATTACAGAACATATGAAGGCAAAACATTTTCCTTAAATGTGAAAGAGGCAATATAACAGCCTAACAAATTGTAAGTAGTTTGAAGATCAAATCAGATGTGCTGGTGAGGTGTTAAGAACGACAGTTCAATCTGGAATCCTTCTCGTTCCATCTTCTACTGATATTTGTGTATTAGCTAAGAAAGGCAACTTTATTCAAGAATTTTGCATGCCCAATAGTTAATAGGGTAACCACCCAAGTCTCTTGACTACTTTAACTTTGCATAATGGACTCTGGTATCTACATTTTTAGATAAAAACTCCAGCTGACCTTTTGAGATCCATAAACGATTGTTAACCTAAAGGTAACATATCACAAAGTACAAACACTTGGAATCTGAGACGGCTAGTGTTATAGTTATTACTTCGATTCTAAAAATTCTCCTAACAGTGATGGAATTCAAGTATAATGAATATTGATCTTTACTGCAAGGTGGCTAGCCCACTGATACACAAAAACGTAGTCTCATATACTCTACACAGATGCCAAGTAGATTCGAGTCTCACGAGTGTCTTATCACAATTGCACTGTATTCTTGTCTGAGTTATGTCGCAAACCTTTATTGAAATTCTTTATTTAGTGCATGTCTCACAAACTACAGGTACAGGTTTATCTTTCTTATGTCATACAAGGCTACCGGCACACACTTGACCTCTTCGCACTTTTTATATTTTTAAGACTTACGATAGCCTTTTTGTAGGTGTGAAACATTTGTCAATAGGCACAGGTTTTGTTCGATGTAGAGTACCCTTAAGAACATAGAGGATATTCATTTTGGAGCACTCTTAGGATCACAAGTTTGTCATGCGTACGTATATGTCGAAAACATGTTTGTTGATGATTTAGTCACTCATCATGAGTCATCGCAAGTTTCTCATACTAAGTCATCTTCATGTCGTATTTCTTACATAAAAATTTTAGTTTTGTTTTTCCTTTCGGTTTCCATTGAGATATTATTATACGTATCTCATACTGGTCACATATATGAAAGGTCTGAATTCATACGTCTCTCTCTTTAAAACCGGTGTTATTTATAAATTTCTTAAAAACATAGTCACATCTCTACATACGGTATAGGTGTATGATTATGTTCATTTTTATCTTCAAATCCATTGTGAATGTTATGTTAGCCTATTTGTGTTCCTGACTGCATAATAAGGCAGCGTCTCACGCATTCAATTATTGTACTGAGCCTACCACCATTAAGCCCAACAGAAGACATTCGAAATAAAAGTAAAAAATAAATATAATGTTGAGGGTCAGTTGAATTATATCCTTCCACTGGTGTACATAAATAGGGAAAGTATAACCATTTGTACCATTTTACACTAGAACTATTATGGGAAAAAGTGATTTCCGTTAGAAGACCGGAATGAATCCTTTAAAGCAGCTGAAGAAGAACAAAGGGTGAGGTGCAAATTATGAATGCAAGTTCCACATGTACAGTCTACAGGATACCATTGCTTTTCTTGGGATAAGATAAGAATACCTCTCAAACAAGGAAGAATGCTGGAATTCCATATTCCTGGGGTGAAGGAAATGGATTAATATGAAAATAGGTGTTCTTGTCATACGAATATCAAATCATCCATGTGAAAGTAGCAAGGGACATGCATCTCCCAACCGATAGTTCAGAAGGCCCAGCTCCTACCAGGAATGCATAAAGTTGTATCTACAGAAACATGTTTAAATTTAGGCAGTTCATGAAGAGGAGTGAACTCAGATGATAAGAATAAAAAAATACAGATACATTTTTAAAATGCCATAAAGGAGAGGAAACTGGATATACACAAGTACTATATTCATACATAAAGATATAAGTGAGGCCTAGAAGATTCGCAACATCGTAAGATAATCTACAACATTTTAAAAGCAGTTTAACATGCCCAAGAGTTAAACATCATAATTATTTTGTTTCACTGAAATCCCTGAAATCCAGTATTTTCAGTTGCACTGACCACAATACAGATTTCTTAATCCTAGAGATATCATGTAAATTGTGCCCGGTAATCTTCAACATTTAAGAAGTTTCTTGGCGATATTCCCATTTTGCTTCCCTCTCTGGCTGAACTAAATAGTGCACCTGTCATGCAATAGTTACTGCTGGCTCATTTACGAAGTTTACTCTGAGAGTATTCTTTGCAAGTCAATATGGCTCCTCTCGCATTCTTAAAACTTGATAAAGATAGAAAGGAGGCTCGACTTAAAACCAGTGACTTTTATCATGTTCAGTCTATCCTTGATAGATCCTACCCGAACTTAAGTTAATAACTCAATTCTGGGGCGAAGGCAGGTCGATGATTCATTAAACTGTGTGTGCTGTTTAAAGGTAACAATCATTACTCTATAAACTTTAGACTTTTCTTGAAACGAGACGCTTGGCGCTCAATGGCTTGAAATTTACGAAGGTTGGCTAACGGTTATTCAACACTTGCCAAAATATAGCATAAAACTGACGACAAATAATTCTTCGTCATCCTTAAATGAAGGCGGCCTTTATATGGTTTCGAGAAACACCCGGTGTTTTCAGTCTAGATTTTTATTTGAAAAAAGAAGAAAAGAAACATGTGAATGCCCATACATTCAGCAAAGAAACCATTTTTAAGAAATACGAGAGAGAGAGAGAGAGAGAGAGAAGAGAGGAGAGAGCGAGAGGAGAGAGAGAGAAGAGAGAGAGAGAGAGAGAGAGAGAGAGAGAGAGAGAGAGAGATTCATAGCATTAATTGAGCCTATGGAGTAGTAGAGATGAAAATAGAAGTGCAATTCTAAACAAAATGAAATGAAAACGTCTAATTGAAAGATCTATCCGTAATGGTTGTTAGCCGAAATAAATTCATAACAAAAGAACAATTTACCTACATGAATAAAGCATGGATGCGAAATATTTTGAAATGAGGCGGATGAACTTATAGTAGAGTATGCTTCTCTTAATCAACATCCGGAAGACAATTCGAATCCCATTAAAACTTTTTATACCTGGAATTCCAAAATTTTCCTAATTTAAAAAGCGGCATTTCTAAATACCGACCGACTGAATATATCTGATAGGGAAATCGTCCGTTTTACAAACACAATTAAAAAGTACAGTACATTAATTTTTTAACATAAAAATGTCCTTAGGGAATACAGTACAGTCAAATAGAACCTCTCTGAGTTATATTTAGGCGAATGGAATTAAGCGGCGCATCGGAAATGTTCGAAGGTTAAAAACCATGACGAAATTACCTTTATAAAACCAGACTTTGATCCCGATGACTCTGTCTCATCTCATTTTCTCCGAGAGCCGTATCCACACTCTTGAAAGACAAGACCGTTAATTCAAGTGAGGCATTTTCATCAAAAAAGAGGCTGGTCTTGCATTCTGGAGAGGCATTACTGAGAGGAAGAATACCTACTTCTCTCCGTCCCAGTCCTCGTTCCTCCACACAATGCTGGCCTCTATCAGTTCTACAAAGAAAGCCTCGGCACAAAAAAGAAGACATTCCTTCGGCTGTTGTTCCTGAGGAAAAAAAAAACGTCGTCATACTTTATAGCGTCACGGACCCATTTTAATTAATTCCGGCCTTCTGTATAATTAATCAAATTTCCGGTCATTAGCTCTGCAACACTTGCTACGAGGTTTAATTAGAAAGGGGTCATCATGGAAGAAAAGGTAATCAGTAGAGAGAGAGAGAGAGAGAGAGAGAGAGAGAGAGGAGAGAGAGAGAGAGAGAGAGAGAGAGAGAGAGAGAGAGAGAGAGAGAGGTCGCATATTAAATAAACGTCACCAAACACCGAAACGTCACGACATTCCTCTCGGTACTGTGGATCTAGAATATCCTAACCTCATCCGAGGCCTCTTCCCTCCCCCCCAGCCTCCCATCCCCTTCTGCCTCCGCATAACAATCATTTCTTTGTATGTCGCCAAACGAAGTGAAAAATGGCGCGATGGATTTCTTTCATTTTCAGCTCAAATTTCCCAGTGATATACGAGCCTGATGCATGTCGAATAATTTCGGGTCATATTGGATCTCGCTTTTGAAAAATTGCCAGACGGACACCGGAAGACAGAAGATGCGCTCTCCGCCCCTCGCATGTGAATGACACATAACAGAAGAAAAGTAAATGAAAAGCGTATATAAATAACTCATTAACACGAGACACTGAAATCACAATTAATTTGCTTAAAAGCATAGAAGATGTTAATTATAGCAACTTATTTTACTGCAGTTCGACTCAAAACGTACATAAAACTTACAAAGATGTAAATGCCATAAGATACTTTCGAGTTCTTTTTATGCTGACATAAACCCCGATTAACAGCAAAGAAGTTCTAAGTCAAAACAAACCAACTAATTTACTGAATAAATGAGTAATCTTATCCTCAACCGAAAGATTTGGGTTACTCAGATACCTCACTATGACTACGCTGAAGAATCACCGGATTAACCAAACATTTTAATGTAGCCTATGCAAGCTCATAGTAAATGCACTGCATTTAAACTTCATACTGTCTGAAACTCATTCCGTCCATAGTTCTAGCTCTTTCCCTCTCTTTCTGTTCGGAGACATTGGCATGTGTGACTCCAGTTTTATGCATCAAATGTAAGAAAACAATCTTGTACTGCAGGGAGAGACATTAATTAAATAACTGAGAAAACTACACAAGAAATAAAAGATACACAAAGTTATCACAAGAGAACGCACACCAAAATTAGCAAGGAATGTGCTTCTCAAAAACCGAACAAGCTGAAATAAATATCATTCATCCACATAGAACCCTACCTATACCTCATTCTTTAAAGGAGGCAGAAATGATAAAACATTTATAGAAAAAAAAAAAAAAAGAGCCACAGCCAAAGAACGTAGGAGAGCATACCAACGAAAAAATGCGTCTTATCAAACGGGGTGTATTGATGAGAAAGCTATTCTGATAATATTTTTCTTTAAATTTAAATAACAAACAGAAGTTTATGTAATATATGTTCCAAAAATTCTAATGTAATCATACTAACCTGAGGAAGAAAATTTTACCCTTTCGTGGCACTACTCACTTTAAATTATATAAAATCTTACTGCTATTAGTAGAAAAAAATACATTTTTCATTCAAGCCTTCCGGATCAGTGGCACTCAGTTGATACTTGCATAATTCTAATTCTTACGTTTCAAACATTTGTCACAAAAATGTCTTAATATCGAAATCACTATAAGTTGGTAGCTTGATGGTGGAGAGTTCCCAGGCATTTGACAGGTCTATCCCCCGGCGCCTGAAGACATGGGCTAGGGCTGCTCTGTACCATTTCACTGCTGAGATGGAAAGGCCCTTCTCCTCCTGATGGTAGAGTAGGAAGCCTGCCATTTGTCTTAAGGCCCCACAGACAATACGATCGCCTGATTAGGTCGTCTCAACCGGAAGTAATCCTCACTGTCTAAGGTGTTCTCCTCCAATCAAAAGTGGGTGGAGTCCATAGGACTCTCTGACCTGCTTGCAACCTACCGTTGGGGATGCCTGAAGCCTCCGTTTCTATGGCATGAACTCAAGATTTACTTCAGTTTCAACTGGACGCTGAAAGGGAAACGTGGCAGTTTTGTCGACAGATATGGAGTTCTGGAAGGTGTTTATTGGACGTCATAGGCAACATCCTTGTGTGTGAGAATTAATTAACTGCAAGGATTATTCCAAATGTAAGAAAGTAAAATAAGTCCATTTATGCAACATTGTTATGATTTTACCTTTATATAGTCTTGTTGAAAAACTTGAACAATTGCTTTAGATGTCTCTGAGATTATGTGCCCCAAGGAACAACCTGTGGCAAGGAAGTAAAGTGTGGCCAAAAACCTCTTGTGCAGTAATATTGGTTGTCTGATGCTAGTGTACTTTTTTTATAAGAGGGGAGACCATATATAATAATTCTACAAGTCTGCTCATCGATTCTCATGTAATTTGTCCCATCACCAGGTTCAAGTTTCAATTCATTAGGTAGACAATTGTGAGATATTTTATTTATCTTCTTCAACCAGAGTTGAATTTAGTTTCTCCTTTTCTGTTGGGGTTTTCAAGTTTCAGCCACTACATATGCCACAGTGATTGCTCTAAGAGCGCAGTCTATAGAGTCATCACTCAGTGTAGTGGCCATATCTTTCCTCACTCTACTAGTTTCGGCAAACTAAAGTAAATCTGGAAGTCTATCGGCGATGCAGATACCAGAGTTAAAACGGAACTTGAGCACTGGTTGTATTGTCTATGGGGCCCTTTACCTAGACCTTGAGTGGATTGTAACCCTTTTCATGGCACCAATTGCAAAAGAACATCCATTTTACCTGGTAGCCAACACAGATCGTCAATTGCTTTAGATGACTGTTCTGAAAAATCTCTCTGCTGCACAAGTTGCTAGATACCTTAATGGTACCTCACATTGTGTTCCTAAACCAAAGGGTCACAGGCTTTGGGGATCTCCCTTAGGATTCCTATTATGGAGTGGGGTAGATCCATGTATCACACTGCCTGCAGTCACAGGGGCACTGCTAATGGAGCCTGTTGCTTTTTCCTCCAGGTAATTTTTAGCTATTACTAGAGGGACCTTATGTGGGCTCTCCCCCTATGAACTAACTTCTCTAGGGAGACCAGATGCCCTATCATGATCTGCCACTGTTATGCTGCCTGATGGGCTGACAACATGAAATGGTCAGACTTTCATAATGTTCTCGATCCTCTGGCTTACTGGGAACTCTGCCGATTGTTATGCTGATTATCATTCTCAGTTACTTGATGGTCTGCTTTGGAGAGAATTTTGACTTGACTAAAATTACCACTATTCCCAAGTCCTTGGAAAGGGACAGAACGTGGTCCTTGTGGAGTTTTGACTTGATGGCTGAGGAAGCTAGGATCAGCCAATTGTCCAAGCATCTCTGCAGCCATATGCCTTGGTATGGTGAAGACCTGTGGAGTTGTTGACAGTCCAAAGCAAAGGGCCTTCAATTGGTAAACTTCTCCTAGAAAGATGAACCTGAGGAACTTCCTGGATGTCTCGTGGGTGGGGATGTGAAGATAAGTGTCCTGCAGGTCTATGGATACCATGTAGTCTCCATCCCTGATGGAGGCCAGGATGGACTATGGAACTTCTAAGAGGAAAGGTGTTTGCTGGAAGCAGAGGTTGAGGGGGAACAGGTCTACTACTGGACACCACTCCCCTGATACCTTCATCATGAAAATGCAGCTACAGAAGCCTGGGGAGTGGTCGTTCACAATCTCCACTGCCCTCTTCTTGAGCACTGTCTCTAGAGGGAATGGATTGGGATCCTTAACAGCAAGGGTAACATTGTCCTGAAGGGTACTTTGTAACCCTGTCTGAGAACCCACTGTCCACTCCTACAGTCCACACTGCTGCCAAGTGTTCTACTTCACTACTCAGCACCAACCCACTTGTGGCAGAGAGGAAGGGGGCCAGTGATGTCTCACCTGGATATTCCCTCTGTTCCAGGCCAAATTCCTACTGTGGGAGTGTGATGACTGGAAGCCTTGTGTAAGAACCCACACTGTGAATGAGACTGGTGTGCACAAGTGGAGGACCTATGTTGAAAGGGAAGCTTGTTTGATGCCTCTCAAAGGAGAGGCATTTGCTTCAAAGATGAAGTCTGCAGGATCAGGGAGTCTCAAAGAGTTTTCCCTCTTCATGCTGATGGCCCAGTGTATCAAGTCCAGGGAAAAGTAGAACGGGGAGTTAAGAAGTGGGCTGTAACGGAGAGTAAGCCAACACCCTAGTGAGATATGTTGATATGTTTTTGTATGAGTAAAAGTTAGGCTTCTCTCTGCTTGTGGATGATGTTGGCTCAATGTGGCCCACCTGACAGACTGTATATGAGAAGGTTCTGTCTGATGGTTCTAGAAATTTCTTGATGCTAGGCCACCTTCCTGGTGGTATGGCAATGTTTAACTCCTTAATCAATGCCCGACACCTGTCCAACCATGAAATAGAGTGCAAGGACCTAGCTAGCATTACTTCAAGAGCACTTAACGTAGTTCTACTAAGCCAGATGCCCTGATGCTCAAATTTCTCGTACAGAGTGTTATCTGCCAATCTCCAAATGTTAGGGTCTAAGGTTCCGGGCACAGTGATGGGCTCCTCTGGAATGTAGTACTTGGCCTGTCTTGAGAGGGGAGGTGGGAAAATTGTCTTATCTTGCCATAGCCAGAGAGATCTACATTCAACATGAATCCACTCGTCAGGGTGACTCAGGAAGATGCACCAACTAACGTGGCTCTGATGGGGTCTCTGCTTCCTGTTCAGAGCAAGAAAGGAGCAGAATCCACCAGCTCTGCTGTAGGGGGGTCTATTAAGTACAGATGTCAAATCCAATGCACTAGGTAACGAATTCTTTCTCATCTTCTGGTGATTCAAACTGAAAGATCTTTGGTTCTTACACCATTAGGAGGATTTCCCACTCCCTCTTCCTTAGAAGCCCTCCTGTAAGATTCAGCCAAACTACTTGAAGAGTACCTTTGCTTGGTTCCCTCTGTGGGGTTCCTCTTTGACAGGACCCCTGCAGAGGAGACTTCTCATATCTATGGCTGGGATGGGGGGTGGGGGCCTTGTGCATCCTGTCAGTGGAGCCACTCCGGCATCTACTCAACCCGTTCTGAGATTTGGGCAGGGTAACTCTGTTGCCTGATTTACCAACAGATGAGTGTCTTCTCCAACTATGCAGGGAGGTATGATGGTTCTGACGTTTCTCATCCTCAGCATGAAAGACACAGAATGTGGATCTACCACAATCAGGGACATCAACTTGCTAAAGGGCTTCCCTTTGCACGTATAATGATGATTTTCAGGTTTTGTATCCTCCACAAACTGGAAATGCAATGGGCCATGTGAAGCATATGAGGTCAGACAAAGGATGTCACTCATGTGGTCACGTCACACAAAAGAAACCTGCTCAATGTTCCTTGTCTGCTAAAAAAGAATAATAAACTACACTATCGTAATAACACAGGGCTATGGTAGAAGAGCAAAAATCTGCAACGAAAATTAAGCAAGGGCAAAATCACGTGACACATGAACAAACAATCTCTACTATGGGAGACAAAAAATCAGCAGACAACCAACCTGCTATATAGCTGAAAACAAAATGGACGAGGTACCCAAATATTAGGTCAAAGGTTAATATGGCGGATGGAATTTTTTTTCTTCAGCAGGCAGCTTGTCATGGCGTTGAGTACTCCACCTAAGAAGATGTTGGTTCGTATTCCAGTTGGAACATTATATATATATATATATATATATATATATTATATATATATATATATATATATATATATATTTATATATATATATATGTATATATATATATATTATATATATATATATATATATATATATATATATATATATATATATAATATATATAATGTGTGAATGTTCTGCGTGTGGTTGCATGAAGTATTTTACAACAGCTGGATACATCTGCACATATACTGACACATGATTGTAATCATATGAAATAAGATGTTTAAAAATGACGATTTAGGTTATGTAATTCGAAAAAATGACGTTCAAAAAATACCAGTCAATATAATTAAATAAAAGATATCTTCAAAATGGTTCCCTTGTGAACAAATAAAAGCAACAGGATTTACAGCGAGCATATACTAGGCCTTAGGGCAAGGATCGCCAATTAGCAGCACACGGGACTTGTGTTACTATTTACGCAACATTCACTGGAAGGCAAACCAGAATATTGAAAGCACTTGAAAAAAAGAAAATGGCAAATTCTTTGGCTAACCATTGGTACTTTGTTTCTCTCTCCGTCTTTGGTGTGTTCATTTATCTGAGCACTCGGGTAGTAGTTATAATGTCATACGACAGTAAATATTTCAATAATTATTTCAGACTTCAGTTGATTAATAAATCACATCCATAAACGTTACTTTCGCCTTTAGAAAGTTTTGGCGCCAAATGAGTAATCTCGAGGCTGCTGTACCAAAGCCATCTTTATTCCACTCCAGAAAACGCTGGTATCCAATAACAATTTAAGGAACTGGTGGATGGTGGGACGGGACCATGCCGAGGTTTTAGCAAACATGAGTCATTACCTGTACCATTTAGCCACAGCTCGGTGAATGTGTGTAGTTACAATGGATTGCAGAGTTTGAGTAGGTTAGTGACGTGGATCAAATGGAGGACTATACTTGATGAAAAATGTGAAAAGCTTGAAATTTTCAAAATAAGCAAAAAATGAGAAACCTAGGATCAATAGTCTCAATAGAGTCAAAGAAGTGTTTGAATGGAAGGACTCAGGCTCTATATATATAAATATATATATATATATATATATATATATATATTACGAATATATATATATATATATAATATTGACGTAGGGATTTCCCCTGAGGAGCCCATTCTTTTTCAGCAGCTAAAGAGAAAAAGTGATTAACAGTCGTTTTGTGTTTCTAATTTTGTTGGTTTAAGCACGGCCGATGCAAATTATATATATATATATATATATATATATATATATATATATATATATATATATATATATATATAGGTCTTATCACATAACTGTGATTCATATATACGCATTAAGCTACAAATGTCCTTTAATACCTAATTTGCTCTACCTCGGAATTAATATATTTTCATTTATGTTAACCGAAGGGAAATTTTTTAGTTAATAAGAAATTCGTCGGCTCATGGGCGCGAACCACGGAACCAAGAATTCAGGGCGTACAGTGAAGCTTTTTACCCTCAAGGCTATCAGGAGAGGTATAGTTAACGCCACCTCTCACCTACAAATCCCTGTCGCGCTCAGGTATTCATTGCTTTAGAGTCGGCATCAACCCACCTCGACCTTGATAACTTTGTAGTGCTTTTGCCGCACGCAGCCACATCAATTTGTACCTCTCGTGATAGCCTTGTGGGTAAAGAGCTTCACTGTACGTCCTGAGTTCTTGGTTCTGTGGTTCATACCCATGAGCCGATGAATTCCTTATTAACTAAAAAATTCCCCTTTGGTTAACATATATGAGCATATATATTTTCCGGGGTATAGCAAATCAGATATTAAGGGACTTGTAGCTTAATGCGCATATATATATATATATATATATATATATATATATATATATATATATATATATATATATAGTATAATGGGAGAGAGAGAGAAATTCATTGCAGTATAGTAAAATTTCTCGACGGAAATAAGAGTTTCGCAAGATCTAGAGTATATATCTTTAACTTTGGGTATTATAATATATAGTAAGAAAGCCCCAACAAATTTTTTTCACAGGTTTTAATTACAGTCATCCATTCATATCTTACCTCGGCTGAATCTCTGAAAATCTTTTGCTTCGTATCTGGTTCATTCGTTACTTTTCCGCGTAGGTGGAAGCTTCGATTCACAACTCGATGTGTGGGTGTTGCATGACTGAGCTGTGGGAATTTGTGTAGGCTGCTTTAATCATCCTCTTACACCTCGGCAATATTTACAGCAGTGAGACCGAATTCAACGAAAAATGTCATAATTTAGTCATTTCATTTATTAATATTGATATTTGCATAACAATGAAAGAGCTGATGCAATGATCGTAATGGTGTTACACATTTAATTAAAAGATTATATAAAAATGACAATACAATTCGTGAGGCTACAAGTGAGTAGGTGCAACGACTGAAGTTCCGTAATGAGGTGAAATGAAATATGTGAGATATATTTAATTATGTAAAATGACATGAGGTTTTGTAGCTACAGCGGTGATGCAGAGTTTAAGCGATGAGATGATACAAGAAGCACATTCACAATACCTAATTAAAAGAGAAGAACGTTTAAAATATAGTTAGATTACAAAAACTACAACTCTGCTCAAGATAAGAATGATGGCAAGTCAGAAAGACCCATATTCGAAAGGACTAACCATTGACAAGAAATATGTTATTCGCCGTTAAAAAAAAAAAAAGTTATCAGCAGTTAATTGCTCCCCCTTACCCATGAGGACACCGAAACTGAAAAACAACTATTCTTAAACTCATTCTCAATAGGACTGGGGATTCCAAGGAAGCACTAAAATGACTTAGAATGGACCACTAAAGAGCAATAGACATGTCTCTTAAAGTGCAGCAGGGAGAGATTTCTAAAGCTGGGCAGAAAAAGAGTGAGCAATTCACCAGAGAAAGGAGTACCGATTCCCACGAGTACAGGTTCCTTGTCAATTCACGATCTGACTACGCTTCACAGAGCCAGACTGCGAATTCAAGCGTCACCAAACGTGATTAAACTGGCGACATGATATACAGTATGTTTATAGATATAATGTTACACTTTTTTTTTTACGAATATCTCAAGTGTTTTACAAGAATACTAATTAGGTTCTATAATGAGAAGAGCTTCTAACAGGCGATACAGTATCTTTTGATATGGTCACAAAAACTGAGTAATATGAATATATATTTTAAAACCATAACATGATTATGAAGGTTACATAGTTGATGCCAATGTTAATATACAGAAGCAGCAAGAAATCCAGGACATCTTGCCAGAACTCCAATGCATATCCACCCTTCGTCCCACCAGAGTCAAGTATGTTATATTAAAAAGTAAGATCTGTAGTTTTCCTTGCCTATATACATATTCTATATGCACACACACAAACACACACACACACACACACACATATATATATATATATATATATATATATATAATAATATATTATAGATATATATATGTATATATATATATATATATATCATATATCTTATAGAGATATATTATATATTATATATATAGATATATATATATATATTTATATATATATATATCAACAGGCAGAGGTTTCTCTAAACCCAACTATACAATGAAGGCAGGGGAAGCACACCAACAGGTCAAGGAACTCATATTTGTTAAGTTGCAACGTTTCGAAGCCGACCAGCAGGCCTCATTTTCAAGCTACAAAGTAACAGTATCTAATTTGTACAGAGGAAGGACAAACAAATGTCAGTGAGGGGACCAGTTTTTAAATAATGAATCATTGTTAGTCGTTCCTCTGTCTTCACACTCAACGTTTGGTCCTTATCTTATTTTTAACTGGATTATTTTATTGTATCTCGCATTGCGTATTTTAATATTGTAGCTTAATTTTATTGTACTAATTAGATACTGTTACTTTGTAGCTTGAAAATGAGGCCTGCTGGTCGGCTTCGAAACGGTGCAACTTAATAAATATGAGTTCCTTGACTTGTTGTGTGCTTTTCCTGTCTTCATTGTATCACACACACACACACACCACACAAACACATATATATATATATATATATATATATATATATATATATATATATATATACCTATTATATATATATATCTATATATATATTATATTATTATATATACATATATGTTATATTAAAAAGTAAGAACTAGTTTTCCTTGCCTATATATACATTCTATACATACACATACACACACACACACACACACACACACACACACACCACACACACATATATATATATATATATATATATATATATATATATATAAACCACTTATGAATATAGTGGGATTCTTTAAGTCAGTGCAGAACTCGACCAACCTATTAATTCTAAATCACAACAGTCAAAACCAGTTGACTGAGGGTGACATCCAGAAACAAAATAGACAATAGAGTATCCTTTAACCTAAATGAAAGTAAATCGTACCGAATAATCATTTACATGAGCTTTCCTTCCCTGAAGAGAGATAGAAGCTCCTTCAACATATACACATTGGTTGTACAATAACCATCTTTAAAATTTTTCATAAAATTGTAAACCTTTACATTTTTTCATAATTACAAATTACTTGGCAATATAATGGAAAACACAATGTTTTGTGCTTCCTAACTCTTGTACCATAGAGTTATTTTTATAAAGTTTGCCACATTGACTTTTTTTGCATAGATAGATGGATGAGCAATAGATAAATGTAATGATGGGTGTCTGTGGTTGTATCTGATCATTACTAAGAATGAGGAGCAAGCAGGAAGAAATATAAGTTCACGATGGATAGGATGAGGAGAAAATGTGGCTGTAAGTCAATCGAACGTCTTAATGGAATATCACCGTGATCACCCGTCTTCACAAATATGTTTTCGGACATGTTACTTGCAGAAAGCAACAATATGAAGCTTAAATTTAGCTTTTCTTACTCCCTTTCTTGGGAAAAACCCAAATTTTCGGATTCACCACTATTCTGTTGCTTTTAAATTATGTATCATCTGAATAAAACATTAAGGCTGGGGTTTATGTCCTTTGGGCTGCATAATCTTGTTAATTTATACTATGTAAAATCATTCTGGTAATTAGAAAAGACTAAAAGAATAACCAATTATTTCAAATAAATCCATCACAGAGAGAGAGAGAGAGAGAGATAGATAGATAGATAGAGAGAGAGAGAGAGAGAGAGAGAGAGAGAGAGAGAGATAAAAGAACAAATCCTTTTAAATAAATTCTACAAAGAGAGAGAGAGAGAGAGAGAGAGAGAGAGAGAGAGAGAGAGAGAGAGAGAGAGAGAGAGAGAGAGAGAGAGAGAGAGATAAAATAACAAATCCTTTTAAATAAATTCTACAGAGAGAGAGAGAGAGAGAGAGAGAGAGAGAGAGAGAGAGAGAGAGAGAGAGAGAGAGAGAGACCCACCAGGAAAAGAGCATTTCGTGCAGACTTCACTGACACGGAAATCACAGTAATCATTCCTCCTTATGTCAAGTCCGCAAGAAATCAGTTTCCTAAAACTAGTTTTCAAATGGTTGAAAGAACCTTGTTTATGGATGGCGGAATCCCAGACACGCACACCGGGAAAGCTAACTGACCACATTAGATCTGTACTTCATTCTCATAAGTTTAGAAATTCACAATAACAAAGAATAAAAATATGTAGTGATACGCGAAAAATGAAATTGTTAGAAACTATATCTAGCAAGAATGAGTAAAAGAAATTAAATGATACTAACAAAATAATTTTATGTAAATGTTGTATATTTCGATAGATATTTAAAAAGTCATAATTATTTTACAACGCTATCCAAAATAAATGTATAATAAACATTTTCCTAAGTCATAGTATAAATATAAATAACCCATTTTTAAAAACTTTTGAAACTTACAAAATCAAAAATAATAGTTCTCTACGAGTATAAGTCAACATAATACGTAACCATACTTAAAAAAAACATAAGTTACGTTAAAACACAATAAGTTTCATTAAAAAAAACTTACAATTGAACAATTATTTACAATTAAGCAAGGTTTATTGACAAGGCTTTATTTGAAAAAAAATGAATAAATAAATAAAGGAAGAGAGGAGCTAACCTGCCAGAGCAAAGTCTAGACTAAAACTAAAAGCAAAAACGAAAAGTAAACAATAAGGAACACTATGAACAACAAGAAAGTAAAGATAAAAAAAAAAATTGAACAGCTGAGGACTGGGTATTTAAAAAGGACAAAGTTGTTTTATTTTCAACGTCTCTAAAATAAATAGGTCTCTAGAGTTGCTGACCTGTCCAATTATAGAGAAATGTTTGTAATCTTATATTAGATGCATCTGGGTTGCACAGGCGACATTCCGTTCTGTGACGAACCCCGCTAAGAGAATCGACTCGTACCCAAAGATGACACTTCATGAATCCTGCATAATTTCCTATATCACCTGTGGGACAGGTATACTTATAAACCACATTAGACGTCATCAAAGGGCAGAGTCGGTCTTTTATTCCGGAATGGGAGTTAATTGAAAGGGGATTTTTCGGAATGAAATTTATATCAAGAGCATTAAAATATTGGTTATTTTAGCAAATCCTGCACGGAAGTCTTCAGTGTTTATGTAAGGAAAAGTTGCATAGAATTTGGGACATTCAAATACAAAGGGCTGTTACAGAACTTTTTACCGAGTCATTTCTGTATGACCTAGTTCATGATATTGGTAGGGATACAGTTGTCGTTAAAATATTTATAGAGGGAGGTCATTGTGTTGTGAAAAAGTTGCCAGTCTGAAGCGAATAATAGTGCTTGAAGGATAAGAGCATAAATAGTTTTAACTTAAAGTTTTAAAAACAAAAACTATACAAAATTGGAGGCCAGGGCCTGTAAATGTTTTCTTCCTAAAAATAGTAGTGTTAAAACGGTTATCAGACCTAGATACCAAAACGTTAAAAATGGTAAACGGCTCTCCTGCTCTATAGTGAACGTGATGTTAGGTTGGGCGAGTTAGCGAATTCAAGGAAAGAACAGAGTGGAACTCACGCCTGAAAAGGGCAAGAGTGTCGTCAACGTATCAAGCATAAAACAAAGGGCGGAAAGATTATGGACAGTCATCAAGCAGGGATTCCTCCAGGGAGCACATGAAGATATTAGCTTATACAATTTTCCCGTTGAAGACCGAAGCCGTGTCCAGCACGGGCAATTCTAAAAAAATTTTTTTTTAAAGAAACATGATTAAAAGGACAAAACTTAGATTCGGGCTCAGGAAATAATTATTTAAAATATTAATACTTTCTTTAACAGGCACGTTAGTGTATAAGGACTCAACACCAAGGCTGGCCATAAACAAGTTAGGGTCTTGTGGTAATATTAAATCTTCAAGGTTGTTAGAGTTAGAGAGTTTGACAGAGTACATTTGTTCCTAGTGAAAGGTTCCAATAGTGGGAAAAGGTAGTACGTAGCTAATTTGTAATTAGGAGTTTTGTATGAAGCCAAAATAAGCCGAAGGGGAACATTGGGGTTATGAATTTTTGGAAGCTCGTAAAGAATACCATAGGACGACCCAGTGCAAAAAAAGTTCTCAAGTGTATGATAGAGAAAAACTTGATTTGTATGAGGAGAGGAGTGACCAGTTTGGTGATAACAACGGGGATGAAACAAGGGTGATATTTTAATCTATATATGGATGCAGTGACGCCTTAAGCCAAACAAAGGTGCCAAATTGTGGAATAAGAAAATAGGTCAAGAATGTAGTGTGAAAAAGAATATATTTACAGCTACTAGTGTTAAATGAAGACAGCTCAAAGAAACTGCAGAAATTAGTGACAGAGATTCAAAGTGTTTGCAACAGGAGAAAACTATGAGTAAAATTTAATGTGAGCTAGAGTAAGGTTTTTAAGGTAAATGGAAACCACTAGGGTGACTCAATATATGTTAGTAGACATGGAGAAAGAACGGAAGCAATCGATTTGTGCAAGTAGTTGGGAAACAATTTATCAGATATTGGCAGAATGAAAGAAAAGGTGACTCAGAGAATAGGTGAAGCAAGAATGAAAGAAGAATGTGGGCGATAGATTTGTATATAGAATAAATGAAGTAGGAAGGCAGCAACATGTGTGCATTAAGGAGTTTGAAATGTCTGTGGAAAGCTAAGGGATGGATGTTCCGTAAGCGAAGTGTGAACGTTGCATGGAAAGAAAATGACAAAAGATCGAAGCCGTAGATAACAAGATCATGTCGATTCCGCATACTCGTAAAGCGAAGATTTTAAACGTGAAAAATAAGAAAAGCAAAGTTGTAAAAAGGTTAACAAAGATGAAAAGAAGAACAGAGGGGTTTAAGATGGTTCATTCATATGCAAAAATTTCAGGATGACAGCTCGGTTAAGTGTATATAACTGGGAACTATTGAAAGAGAGGAGGAAATGAAAGGGTAAGGTGGAGGGCATGGAGGAAGTAACGAAGAGAAGCTTCCCAACAGCCTGAGACAGTGTGAGCAAGACAGGGGAGAATGGCCTTGATTTTACACTTTCGATTTGCTTCAGATATCCCTTGTGTTTCGGGGTATTAGGTATCTAATGTCTTAGACGTTTCCTACGTAGGGGGAACATCCACGCATATCGTAATGATCCATGTTGTTTTTGTTTTTGCTTTTCTTGGAAGCCCCCTATTAGGTAAAAGGTTTAATTTTGAACATATAGTCTGTGTGCCATTTATATATATATATATATATATATATATATATATATATATATATATATATATATATGTATATATATATATATATATATATGTATATATATATATATATATATATATATATACATATATGTGTATATACATATACTATACATATCACATATATATATATATATATATATATATATATATATATATATACATATACATACATACACACACACACACACACACACATATATATATATATATATATATATATATATATATATACATACATACATACATATATATATATATATATATATAATATATATATATATATATATATATATGTGTGTGTGTGTGTATGTGTGTGTGTTAGAAATAGAAAACATTATTGAGTCTGCATGCGTATAACAGTGGAGAGGGCGCCGATCTTGATGTTTTAGTCGTAGACTGTCAGTGCAAAGTTACGTCTTTAGCAATCCATAACGCAGAAGCCTTGATCACCTCTGAAACACATATGAGTGGCCAGTGTGGCGACGATCCGTCCGCCGTCACATTAGTGTAAAAGTGAATACGTGAACGTTAAATAGAGACTCCGTTAACATGTGAAATTTAATGAAACGGGCGTCTGGAAGTGAAGAACCCATCAAAAGTACGTAGACATGGCGATAACCCCGAGCCATGGAGTCACAGTTTGCACACAGACAGATCCTTTATGAGGGTAAGACAGAAGCAGACCGCAGCAGAAAGTAGATGTTATGGGAGAAAGATTGATCGGATTGTGGAAAGTCGAGGGGATTTGTATCGCTATAGAACGAACCAAATAAAAAATATGTATCATTCACAAACCCAGTGACAAAGGTAACGTTCTAAGACTTTGAAAATTTAGTGACATCTCCTTCAAAGAGTCAGTCAGACTCGGCAACAGCACCCATTAAGAATTACTGGTGGAAATTATAATCTGAGCGGATAAATGACAACAACAAAACCGCCACTCACGATCCACTTACCCTAGAGTGGGACACTTAAGAGTGATATAGCTGAAAGATGAAGAGACCCACTATATATATATATATCATATATATATATATATCTCCCAGATATAAAATATAATTATATATATATCATATTATATAAAATATATATATATACATACATATATATGTGTGTATTTGTATATGCTATATAATGGTAATGATTTTTATGAAGACAATTACTGTATAATGAATATAGTGCAATACAGTATTGGCGGCGTTTTACACTTATTCTAAATAGTGGTAGAATGTATATAATTCTTATTTTTGTTTTTTAGACAAACTGTGCACCTATTCATCACATTTAGTTAAAAAATTATTATTATTATTATTATTATTATTATTATTATTATTCAATGCTTGCTTACCAAATAATGCAATACCAATAATCATAAAAATAAATCCCACAACTCGTGGTAAAATCCAGTCTTGAAAAGTAGTTAATAATTATGCAAAGTACGTATAAAAAAATTCCAACACACACCAGCCATCCGTCCAGTTTTATGCTAACGAGAATAAGCTAAGAATTTTCTGGAACTCAAAATTGATGTGGTAGCAGGGAAAAAGTGCCCCGTAATTTTTCATATCAGACGCCAGGCTGTTTAATCAACATATCTCGAATTCCTTTGTTGCTCTCTGGTTATTAGATTGATTTATGTTGCCACAATATCATGCATACAGCGCCGTTAATATGAATTAAATTTGTGCACGTCCTTCGTCTTATGCGCGAACTGACAAGAAAGCTCGAGTATACTCGCACAGTGCAATATTCTTAAGGCAAATGTATGCAAGAAATTCAGGCAATTTGTTGTTATATTGTACAAAGGACCGACACATCTGCTGGTAATATTTTCTTCATAAATGTTGAGTCAAAATATATTTCAGACACATTGATAAAGAACATTATGCTAATTTTTACATGGATCGTTGTTAAATTATCGTCTATTAAGTATAATTATCAAAATGTGGTTGAAATCGGGATAACTAATAAACGTTAAAAGTTTACTTACCTTTTGTTTACAGCTACTCTCAAGAATTGAAAAGGTCACATATGAAGAATGAAAATACAAATTTAACAAGAGTGAAGATAGCAGTTGTGAAACGCCTAAAATCAATACAAAAATGACTCATAGAAGCAGAAATTATAAATCTAATGTTCACCACATCTATCTTAAACTCAATGCAATTTAGTTGTACAGTATAGCCTTGAAGAAATATACAGTTTTTCTGGAAAAAAGAAGACATCTGGATGGCGGTATTGTGACATGAAAGTATGACAAATACGAGAAGGTAAAGTAACGGCTTATTCAATGGTAAAGTTACACTAACAAATCCATATTACGTTCACACAATATAAGTCAATGGTAAATGTTCCCTTCCTGTTGAACTAGTTCGATAGTAATTAGAGTAATTTAGCCTAAATTATAATTATAACTTGAGTGATTTTAGAAAGATTCACAATTAGGTTTCAGAGAGCAAATGGACTTGTCATTCTTCATATTGACTACATATCTATTTCTTAGGGAGATTTTCTTCAGTTCGCATCTCAAAGAAAAAAAACAAAAAGAAAAAAACAACCGTAACTCAGGATGCATCCAAGTATTTCAGATTTTCTTCTTCAATGCTATTTTCTAATGCATGTACCATCAATGATCAAAATAAGTCAGTGCAACTGTTGGCTCTCGATTGTGTTTACAATCAGTCAAACGCAAGGAATTCCAAAAATGCTTTCGAAAGTACTACTAAAATGTAGACAGCTGTAAGTCTACCTACAAGAGAGCTATAGTCTGTTAAGGCAGCTCTATGTTCTCTGCTTACCACATGGTACGTACAATGGTTTTTTTCGGAATTAAACATTTTTATTTATTGTTTTTTTTTTCTACTTCAAACTAACTGCTTATTTTATTTACACTGCTAATGTTCAATATCCATTTCAAGTTTTATACATTAAGTTTGTAAGAAATTTTTTGTTGCAATATTAAGTAATCTCCTAGTTACGAAGTGGAAGTCGGAGATACGAGTATCGTGGAAGTTTCTTTTTGTATAATGTTTCGATTAACAATATATTCTGGTGAGTTGTATATTTGGAATTTGTTTATATCTCGACCCATTGCACGTGATTTCGAAATATGTTCAGCCATTCACCATGGCTACTTTTGGTGTCCACCTTTTCTGAGATAGTTCTTGACCTGCTTAGTCTACAGGAAGTCTGTGTGCATTGCAAGTTACCTGGAAACCGAGTGAGTTTACTATTGTTAACTCTACGTAAATTGCTCCTGTTAAACTTCATCTAAATTTATACTAATTCAATATTAGTTTTCTGTAAAAGAAAACTAATGAGATGCCTTTTGTCTGTCCCTCACAGCTTATAAACTACTGAGGCTAGACTGCTGCAAATTGATATGTTACCAAATTGCAGCCTTCTAGCATCAGTATATTTATTACATGGGGAAACCTCCATGTATTTCATACGGCAAGCGTGGACACGAAACGGAAGGCAGACCCCATAACTCCGTTATACACACAGGCTCTCTCTCTCTCTCTCTCCCGGCAATCACCCCACATCTCTCTCTCTCTCTCTCCACCTCTTTCTCTCCATTCTAACAGGTAATGAAAATGAGAGAGTTGCATCATAACATAACGTTTATTTACAGTAACAACTAAGTCGGTTAACTAAGTAATCCAGTCTCACAGACTAACTTAAAACTACTCATTGTCAAGTCACCCAAAAGGTCACACCTTTCCCTGGGAACTCTGTCCCACAGAAATCCAGAACCATCTGCCAAAGATACAGAACACATTCTGGTAAGTACACACACAAGTTCAAAGACAAAGTTAATAAAATGGAACATCTTACAGATATCAAACAAGCCACCCCTTTGGCTAAAGTAAGTAAACACCTACCCATTCCCAACCGGACACTAAACACTATGTCAAAAAACTCCCCCGGCGAATGCCACGGCATCTTTGCCTATGACTCGAAGCCCTCTGTCAAAATCCCTCCCATAGGCTTGGGTATGAACGCTTTTAACAGAAAGAGGCGCACACGTACGTACGAACACACAGTTCGCTAGCGCCTCGCGGTTCTAGCTGCATCTAGTTTCACAAAGGCACTTTGGGAAGAGTTCATAAACTGTCGTACATTGACTTCCTGAACTAAGCATTTTTATCTCACGCCATCCCCTAGAAACTCATTGATCAGCTACCCTCAGGTCGTTACTCTGCACTGTCCTCCACATTCCACAGGTTACAGAGAATGCACGAACAATATATTATTAATCAAAACCCTATGTCTTACAGATTGCTCGGCCTCGCACCTATATGCTAGCTCCCGCCTAGCAGAATTGCTTATACAATATAAAACATTGGCCGGCTTAAAATAAAATAAGAAAAACTGCACGTCTCTGGCATTATAAAATAAAGTCTTATCACGCTTTATCTCCCAATAACACAAAACGCATTTTCTCTCATATTTTCTGCACTAGGATTCTTGAATATCCCTCTTCGCTTGTCTGCAAGTAGCTGAACAGACAGCAACAGGCTATAGCAGGCTGTAGCAACTGTAGGAAGACGGAATGCCTCCCTCATCGTAGAAGACTCTCACGGCTTCTTGTAGATCCCCAAAAAACACGCTGTAGAATTCTCTCGAACACCCACGTGGAAATACTTGTAATCACCATGGGCAACATGGCAGCAACCTCTCTTCACGGCTGGTGGACGTCTTGCTGGCGTCGGGGAACTTTTGGGCGTTAGTATGTCAGTCAGGTCTTTGGTCAATCTAAGAAAATTAACCCAAACATACTACTTCTATCAAACAATGATCTCAAAAAGGTCAGAAATACTAACTGAACGTCTCCCAATTAACTCCCTTAAATATGACTACTAAAATGATAAGTCATTATCACAACTCTCTAAGAAAAAGAAACATCAAGTTCTCTCCAATTCAATTTCTCCAAACTCGCACATCAGCACACACACAACTCAGAAATCACAGCAACTCCACGGAATTCTGCACTCACATTTCGAACTCGAATGTGCTCACAAGAGAAAAAAAAAGAAAAAATTCGTAACAAGCTCAAGAAAGAAAAGAATCACGTAACACCCAGACCCAAAAAATTTTCTCTAGTTCTGACAACCCACAAAATCAGTAAAAATCTCCAGCTTTTAACAGCAAAAACCCCTTTACTGCTCAATAATTAATCACAATGAGACTTAATGTCAAACTCCCATTTCGTAAATAGCAACCCTCGAAAAATCACACCTCCCGGTAAAATCAAATCTCCCGTCCAAAAAAGAAATGTTATTTAAACTCAATCCCCAAATCATATCTCTCATAGGAAAAGGAAGAAAAATAATAAAAAAAAAAGAATAATCACAAGCAGATTTCCCCAATCACAAAATACATAATACATGTATAATATGCATAACTCCCGCGTTTTCCCCAAGAAATGCTCCATGTAAAGTTATGGAATTTGCCAGAAAGCAACTCTCATACATTGCGCTTTTCGTGAAATGCTATAGCCACATTTCCAGATATTGCAAAAATTCTGATCTGTCACGATCAGAGGAAAGAATCAGCACACGCTCAGCACACGGCCTCATCACATCGCTTGTCAGCAGAAAAATCACCTGCGGACGCATGCTCTAACAACAGCACAAAAATTGTCCAGTCAGACACGTAAGTTTGGAAACTCATGATTCTCAAGAAAAAAAGGTCTAACTGACACATTTCACAGAATTAACTCCAGGATATGACTAATGTGTTCAAAAATTTGTCTCGAAGACTTATTCTCTCAACATGACTTTTCCCCAAATTATATTTCTCCAAGAATAACACACTTGTGAACATGAAAAATGCACACACATCTCCAAATGACTCGTAATGCAGTAATGCCATTTCTCTCTAAATAGTCACGAAATCAAAAAAGAGAACCACAGAAAACTTCTCTTTGCTCAAAAAAACTCCATAACCACAAAAAAAAAAGGTCACCCGCCCAAGATTAATACCAACTCCATTATGAGACATCATATCAATAATAACACCACTCCGGTTATAGAAATATTTCCTCCATTTGGTTAATAACCAACCCCCTTATTATTCTCTTATTTCTCCAAAGCCACATGTCAGTAGAAAAAAAAAGACACCACTCCAGGAATAGAGAATAATCACCTCTATTTCGGCAAATACAAAATATTTACCTCTATTTCCACAACAACTCCATGTGGAACAAAACAAGGCTCCAAAAAATATATCTCCAAAAAGGAATATCAAAAAATGAAATCCCATCTCCAAAAAAAATGTGCACTCAAGGCAACTAACTCACATACTCACAAATATTGCCCCATAATCTCCAAATATGTGTCTCCATTTGCAACAAAGATGGCTGCAAAATAATTGAACTAAACATAGCTCATACCACTATTGGCAAATATCAAAAATGGCCAAAAATATATCTCCCATATATTATATCTCAAAATATAACTCCAAAAAAAATATATACCTCCAATTATCTCTCCAAAATAATATATCTCAATTATAACTCCAATTCTCCAGAGAATAACTCAATGTTATAGTAAAAACTATAAAAACTCTCTCCGTTTAGCATAACTGCTAAAAAAGGGCAAAAACTCGGCAAATAAAACTGTCTAGAAAGTTCTAGAAAAAACCACCAATGTGCCACAAGTCATTATAACAGAACTCCAAAATCACAGTGTCTAAGCAAAGACTTCCCCATATGCACTACGACATAAGCCACTAGAAAACTTAACCAAGTTTCCTATCTCTCACAAAGTTGTCACAAATACAACTAATGTATTGTGCAAGAAAACTCACAATTTCTGGAACATAAATATCCAGAGAAAAAAATGTAGTGCCATTACGTATGCATTCAAAACATGCAAGAAATTCTCCACCCCTATATTACTCTATAGCATCAAATAGCTAAAACACGAACACGTTCTCTTAAATGACTCTAAGTCATGAACTGAGATAATATTCACACTAACTGGAGAGAAAAAAAAAATAAATTCAAATTCACCCATGGTAAAAAAACTTGTGTCAGCTATGGCTAACTTTCAAAAAAGGAGAAAAGAAAAATCAACGGCACCATTAACTATCTCCCGTAACTCACCAGATGTCAAGCAATTATCTGCTGAACTCATAAAAAAAGAAAAAAAAACTAAAACAATGTGTTGTTAGTTCCTCCCATAATCACAAAAGATTTCACCTCCCTTGACAGCATTAAAACACCCACGTATTAGTATAAAAAAAAAAACAGTATCAGAAATATCATTATCACAAAATCACCAAAAAAATTGCTATCATCAAAATCATCAGTATCAGTACAAAAATTAACACCAAAGTTAATGCTTGTCCATTCTCCAAAAATTCAGCACAAAATTCAGCAAAATCCCACACAATTCACCAAGATTCAGCCAGATTCATCAAGATTCAGCAAAACTCATCCCCGTGAATCACTGAAAATATTCTCCAAAGTTACAAAAACTGAACAAATAATTAACACAAGACTTCTCCCATTAATTCATTGTAATAATTCTCCTTGAATAATTATCTGTAATAATTATTGACTAATCTCCCATGAAATATCTCAAATCTCTCGTAAAACAATTCTCCCGTAATGATAATTATACTTAGGCAAACCTCCCGTAACACATCTCAAGTATAACAATTATTAATAATAATAATAATAATAACTCTCCAAAGCAATAATTCAAATAGCATACAACAGTATTGCTGAATCCTATGACATACAATTTCTCCAGCATGCAACACCATGACATAACACCATTGCCACACAACACAGATACAACACCAATCATCGGCATTTCAAAGTAATTTCTCCAACACAATAAAAAAATAATCTGTGTATATTTGTGTCTTTCAAGGCACAAAGAAACATATAACACATCCCGTGCATGTTAACTACTTTTCCCCTCATTTTCGGAAAAGAAAAATCTCTTTATTTCCTTTTCTCTTCATCCAAGAGAGAGCAAAAAAAAATCTCTTTTCTTAAAAAAGACTCTACGGGCATTTCACTTCATCAACTAATCAATCAGCTGATGTCTTAGCATCCAATGTCAAGGCCAGATCCATCTCCAACACTAAGAAAAGAAAAAAAAAAAGGAAAAGGGGAAGTTCACCCACACTGAGACAAAAAAATTTCTCCCCCCCTGAGAACAACCCCTCAGTCAAGCGGCAGAACACTCCCCCGAGGCATGCCAGTAGGATCCCCATCCCTGCACTATCTCTCGAGTGAGGCTAGTGGTACCTCCCATGCTACAATCCTCCCAAGGGATGCCCGTACACCCTCGCAATGCAAGGCGCCTCTCTGCAGAAATATGCTGAGCCCTTAAAATTGTGGCCGCTCTGTGTCACTAAGCCAAATCTGCTTATATAAGCACAGTTCCCATGCATAGAAAAATACACTCCTATGTTTTAAACAAAGACGAATGCATACGTCTATTATAAACACGTGCAAATAAAGAAAACACGTCACTATGGAGCAAAGACAAGAAAAATTATTGACCTCTTGAACCAATCCCATAACCCTGAAATATTTAAACAAAAACCCACTCCTTTTTGATAAACAATAGTTTAACACTCACCACTCCATAATGGGAACAAAAGGAACTCGAAATTCTTCGTAAAAACGCGTAAATCTCGTCGGCACAATACAAACGCGACCGGTGAGATGACCACTAGCAACACTCACTTACAAACTAGACTGAGTTGCTTGTCTCACGACTCCCGCCCTGAAGAATCTGGTACGAGCAAATTGATGACCCTAATAATAGAAATCTTTCCTCATCCCCCCATCCCACGGACGGACATTTTCTCTACCCCTTTTATCTTCTAACTGGCCAACCATCTCTACATTGGCGTTCCTAGGCATAGAAAAGCAAGAAAACTTTTTATATCCCCTCTTTAACCGTCTGCCACCACTATTAATATGGGGGAATTATCCCACCGCTGCCACCACTATTACATGGGGAAACCTCCATGTATTTCATACGGCAAGCGTGGACACGAAACGGAAGGCAGACCCCCCATAACTCCGTTATAACACACAGGCTCTCTCTCTCTCTCTCTCTCCCGGCAATCACCCCACATCTCTCTCTCTCTCTCTCTCCACCTCTTTCTCTCCATTCTAACAGGTAATGAAAATGAGAGAGTTGCATCATAACATAACGTTTATTTACAGTAACAACTAAGTCGGTTAACTAAGTAATCCAGTCTCACAGACTAACTTAAAACTACTCATTGTCAAGTCACCCAAAAGGTCACACCTTTCCCTGGGAACTCTGTCCCACAGAAATCCAGAACCATCTGCCAAAGATACAGAACACATTCTGGTAAGTACACACACAAGTTCAAAGACAAAGTTAATAAAATGGAACATCTTACAAGATATCAAACAAGCCACCCCTTTGGCTAAAGTAAAGGTAACACTTACCCATTCCCAACCGGACACTAAACACTATGTCAAAAAACTCCCCCGGCGAATGCCACGGCATCTTTGCCTATGACTCGAAGCCCTCTGTCAAAATCCCTCATAGGCTTGGGTATGAACGCTTTTAACAGAAAGAGGTGCACACGTACGTACGAACACACAGTTCGCTAGCGCCTCGCGGTTCTAGCTGCATCTAGTTTCACAAAGGCACTTTGGGAAGAGTTCATAAACTGTCGTACATTGACTTCCTGAACTAAGCATTTTTATTCTCAACGCCAATCCCCTAGAAACTCATTGATCAGCTACCCTCAGGTCGTTACTCTGCCCTGTCCTCCACATTCCACAGGTTACAGAGAATGCACGAACAATATATTATTAATCAAAACCCTATGTCTTACATATTTGAATTTATTTACGCTTACAGTTAGTCATGATCGTGTGTCTGGCACTGCTATAAGTGTCAACAACACAAGCCTCCACCGAGCTGTGGCTGAAAATTTCATGAGCCGCGGCTGAGTTTCACACTGCATTATACACTGTACAAAAAACTGGATTGCGCCGAAGAACATTGGAGCATTTTTTTACTTGTTTTATTATTGAACCTGCTTCTACAGTTGTAACATTAATTTGGCGGCTTGAAACTTATTGCTCGATAAACGCTTTCTTTTTTATAGGTCCTTTCCAAATTAGCACAATAGTTGACGATTTTAAATTTATAAATCTACAGTTTGTAATAATTGCGGATCACTTTAATCGTTCTACGTTCTGATTACTATTTTTTTTTATTCTAATCGTACTCAGGATATTTTTCAACGTTGGTTAGTCAAGCAATGGATCTTGGATGACTTCATTAATGCACTGATGGGAATAGTCTTTCAATAAAAGCCTAAAAGAAGAAAGAATACTATTTGAGTGATCCTTATCACAGATGGTCACAGAGACCATTTGTAAAGTTAATCACACCTACTGATACTTTCCATTAAAGCAAGTGACTAGTCAATAAAGAAGTGTAGCAAATATGCAAAGTTCGAATTGTTTTGATACCAAATTAATTCATCTCTACATTTTATTGTTTATATGATTATTTACCTAACCGATAGATAATCATATGACTAAGGAAATGTTGCATTTGAAAATTAGAAACGTGTTTGTATTTTGTCAACATATCACAGAGCTTAGTTAATGTTAGACCTCATCATGGAACATATACCCTCAACATAAATCTGCTTATTTTGAAGATAACTGCTCAACAAGCACTGCATAAGAAACACCAATGTATAAGAATAGGTTTTTAAAATGACAAAATTACAGGTTAAAAGCAAACTGACGGATTATTCTGACATGACACAAAATGTCCAGTGCTTCGTTATCTGCCAAACTTTGTCAAGTTTCAACTTCGACATCACTTTAGCACATGTTGCTTTAAAGAACTCCTTTATTTTATGCCTCCAGTAAACGGCTAAACTACTATTGCTATAAACCACTCTTCAAGACCATTACTATTAACTTAGTCAAGGACAATCATCAATGTTTCGTTCAATATTTTCCAACACTAAAATTTGTAGAAGTTTGCTCTTTATGTGGATGAACAATGAACAGATACGGGAGCTATCGAATCTAGCTACTGAGATCCAATCCTTACTGACCAAAACCTATTTTAAAAGAAACAACAAACATTTAAATGTCGTAACTCCAAGTTCCAACTGCTCAATAAATGTCAGCCAATGAAGTTTATGTAAGCTTTTTTGGGAATTGGGAGCGAGAGGTAGGGTGTTAGGAAACTGTTAGGATTAACCCTCGGCTTGGATAGCTATTGTAGTAGTTTAGCAGCGAGTGGGAAATTTAACAATTCGATAAAGGGGATGGAAGAAGAAGAAGAAGTCTTATGGTAAACAACTTTGTTGCTGCTCCTGCTCATATTTGCTTATTTCTGTGACTATAGATAGAGTTTCGCCCAGAAAATGTTGTGATGGATTGGTGAATGAATATATGCCGTAGTGCTGAAGTAAGCATGTGAATGTGGTTTAAGTGAGTGACAGTGCAGTTATAAACCTTGAAAACTTCGTTAAGTTCTCATATTTTGAGTGGTTGCCCCTACCCCCGCCGCCCCCTCCCCCCCGGCGGGGAGACTGTGCTAGACGGTGGCAACGGTGCTGCCATCTACAGTCTTTCAGTGACTAGTTTCAGTGTAACAGTATGACGTCATACTCAACACCGTTTGGGAGAAAGGACTCCTTTAGGCTGCAGTTTTCTGCATACCCTTCTATGGATGTTGTTAGTAGAGTGTTATTTTCAAACATGATATTGGTTCAAAACTCGATCATAGGAGTTCATTTTATAAATAGGGACAGAGTAACTGTTAAAGTAGTACCAAATGTGTTTAATGATCTAGTGGAAAATTACGAAGGCAAAGAGGTCTGTTCGGACCAGATGGGAAATGTAAAGATTGTGAATCTTAGTACATCCTTTACATATGTTTCAATAAGGAATGCTCTTTTCGAACTCTAGATGAAAAACTGATCGCGGGTTTATCGAAATGGTAATTCTTCAGAAGCAATCCGCACTGGATATTAAAATAAATAATCACCTACATGGAAAGAGCATGTGAAAAGCAATATAAAAAGTATAGTAATTATATGAGAGATTGAACGGGGTGGAATTAAATGAGCTTGATAAGTTTTTACCTCGAATTTTTCCTAAGTCGGGAGAGGTGTTTCTTCTACGGTAATGTTTACTTTTAATGAGCCCTCTAACTTACTTTCTTACGCAAACAAAAGCAGTTCCAGTTACTCATTATTGGCTGAGAGGTGTGACATCGTTATGACGTCATGGGTTTCATAACCAATTACGAACGACTTTAGTGAAAACTAAGTTCAACTAGCATTTCAGCGGAGTAATAAAGTTAGCTGTCCAGTGTCCACTGGTATCCTTGTTTGACTGAATACTCGAAAAATGAAGCAAAAACCGGCATTTTGTCTTCCTGTAGCTATGGTAGAGGTAGTGGCTGGCCCTTCTGGCATTAATTTTGACAGAGACCTTCGATTTCCTACCGATTGTTTGCAGTGCAATGTGGGTTACGGTGAATTTTATCATTATTTGTCTAGTGGTGGTGGTAAAGAAGTTGTGATTGAATATGCTCAGAGACATAATTTAATTCTACAGCCAAAAAAACTGCGAGTGTTGTGGAGCTATTTGTCGGATCGACTACAACAGGAACGCCTTTAGATGTGATCGCTCTGTAGTGACGAAAGGACGTCGGCGTAAGCGATGCGACACCCAAATCTATCTGCCACGGTAAGTAGCCTTACTGTAAACCCTATGGGTAGCACGCGCAGCGCAACATTACCTCTTGCCGTACATGCTGTGCTTGCCAAGAATCTTTTAAATATGCGGATAAGGCGCGAAGCGCCGTTCGCTACGGCCTTCAAGACAGCACACTAAATCGATGGTCGCCGATATGTAGTCGCTCCTTACTTTGTTTGTTGTTGTTTTGGAATCGCCGCCATATTGGCTTTGGTGTTCTTCCGCCGATTTCGGTCGGCGGTCGAGTGGGCCCGCGAATCAGTAGGTGCTCCCAATTATTATTATTGCTGCAAAGCACTCCTTTCTGGTTGTTTTGCGTAAGAAAATAAGTTAGAGGGCTCATTAAAAGTAAACATTACCGTAGAGGAAACACCTCTCCCGACTTAGGAAAAATTCGAGGTAAAAACTTATCAAGCTCATTAAATTCCACCCCGTTCAATCTCTCATATAATGACTATGCTTTTTATATTGCTTTTCACATGCTCTTTCCATGTAGGTAATTATTTATTTTAATATCCAGTGCGGACTGCTTCTGAAGAATTACCATCGAAATATGGCAAAGTGGAAGGAATCAGGCAAAACAAATATGCTAACGGACCATTCAAAGGGCTATTGACGGGAGTCAGGACAGCAGCATGAGACTAAAAGAGAATGTTCCTTCATTTATTACGGCTTTCGGATTTACCTTAACTATCTTGTATAATGGGCAGCAACGGACATGCTTTCGGTAGTGGGGAAATAGGTCACATACGTAGCTAAAGACTGCAAATGCGAAGAGTTAAGGTCTAAGTTTAAAGTATGAGAGTTCCCTCACCTGCCTACGGAAGGAAAGGATGAAACCAACGTAAAAGCAAATGAGTTGCATAAAAACAATGTAGAAAATTCAACACTTGAGGAGAGCGGAGATAACCAAAGGAATAGACAGGGACGAGGAACCTAATTCAATGGAAGAACATGCATTAGATGCACAACAGAAGAAATTGTTGGGAATAATTCACAAAATGATTCTGAGAAAGAAAAGAATGAAGACGACTCGATAAAACTTGGGGAAGGCACAACAAAAAGGAATGCTGGAAGTGATCTAGGGAAAGAAACGAAGTAAGAACTTGTCTCAGTAGAACCTTTGGACTGCATAAGGGAAGAAAACTTTTATGAAAAACTGGAGAAAGGGGGTAATCGATGGTGGGCCAAATTATGAGGACGAGAGGGATCTTTTTGGAGACAGTCTTGAATACGAACAGGATGATGACGATGAAGGAAGGCCAGGAATCAGGGTTTCCCAACTAATAGGTGTCAGCGAATTGCATACGTCTCAAACAAAGGTCGAGATTCATAAGGAGGTTAAAGAAAACGAGGTATTAACAGAAAACGAAGCAGCAATGGAGTAAAAGGAAAAGAAGATAGAAAAATGGATTGTGAGGAAACAGATTATGAGATACCAGCCCCCCGAACAGAACTTTACGGTACTGATATAGAAATGGAAACATAGCATACAAAACAAACTCTAACAATACACTTAAGATAACGCTGAAGAAAGACCAGTGTCAAAACATGGAAAGGACGAATCAGAATTTATCATCAGATGATGAAACAGGAAAGTGTACTAAGAAGCTTAAAGCAATTTAACCTGGTATTGTATTATGCTTTAACCTAGTATTGTAATTTTTTACATAATATACAAAATTCATTTCATCTGCATTAAATGTAGCTACAGCTTACGTAAATGGACTTAGTACTTTGAATAAGAAAATTAAAACAATAAACTTTATGTTTCTTTATAAACTAGATATAATTTTCGTTCAAGAGCACAATATAAAAGGGTAAGGGAAACTGGAATAGGTTGAAAAATACTGTAAGTTTTGATTAATTATACACAAATGCTTAAGGGTGGAATAGTTATCTTTTTAAATAAAACGTCTAATGTGGAAATTTTGTATTTTGAAAATGATATGGATGGTTATGTTATGAGTGTTAATTGTCGTTATTCAAAAGTTAATATTCAATTATTAAATATGTGTGCTCCTGCTGGGAATAGTAGGAGAAAAGAAAGGGAACAATTATTTAATACAGATATTCTATATTTCTTAAGGAACAATATAAGGAATACCATAATGGGTGGTGACTGGAATTCTATTAACTGTATGAGAGATTGTTCAAATTCAGACAGTGAACTTCTATCAAAGTCAATAGTAAGCTTGAAAAGCAACTTGAAACTTATAGATGCTTGGGTTTCATGTCATCACCAGGTGGAGTATACTTATGTTAGGGGGAATTATGGCTCAAGCTGGATAGGTTTTATTTAAAAGATTTGCATAACCATGTTGCAAATATTCAAAATATTCCTGTTAGCTGGACTGACCATTGTGTTATAGTATTAGCCTTGAAATTAGAAAATGTAGCCTCGCCAGGGAAAGGGTGATGGAAACGTAATAGTAATATTCTGTATAAAGATATTTTAAGAGATAATTTTCTTATGACTTGGAATAATATTAAGAGGAGCAAAGATAGAGTTGGAAATATTTTGTGTTGGTGGGAATTTGGGAAAGCCCGGCTGAAATCTTTCTTTACCACATGTTCAAAGCAAATTAACCAAGAAAAACATGGCTTATTGAATTTACTGAACTACCAGTTGAAAGAAGGAATAGGAAAAGGTGTATTAAGTTAAGACAAGTTTTCGTTAGTAAACTCTTTGAAATTAAGAATAAATAGTATTCAAGATGAGACTGGCGAAGGAGTCAAAATGAGAGCAAAGGTGGATGATAAATTAAAGGGTGAACAAGTTTCAATATACCTGTTAAGGAAGGAGAAAAACTCTACATCGTATGTAAATAAGGTAAAGAGGGATGATGGTAGCGAAATAGTAAAACCTAAGGCTATTACTTTAAATATAAGGGAATATTTTGAAAACTTTTTAAAAAAGAGAAATGTGATAAGTCTTATCAAGGCTTGCTTTTAAATTTAGTAGATAAAGTTATTGATAGGAATGAGAATTATATTTTAACCTCAGAAGTGACAGTCTGAAGTATTGAAAGTATTGAGGGGGATGAAGAATGGTAAAAGTCCGGGAAAAGATGGTCTGTCTCACTGTTGAGTTTTACAAAAAGTTTTGGAAGAAAATAAAAATTGATTTTGTACGCATAGTGAAGTTTGTTTTTAGATATAAGACCATCTCTAAAATAAATAAAGGAATAATAATGTTTACGCCGAAGGAAAGAGCCTTAGGTTTTATTACAAACTGGAGGCCAATAACAATGTTAAACGTGGACTTTAAAATAATAGCGAAAATAATAACTGATACATTGAAGAATGTGTTACATTTAATTATTTCCCGCCAGCAGTTTTGTTGTGTAGATGATAGGTCAATTATCAACTTGAATTCCGTTATGAGAGATATTGTTTCAAGCAAATAATAATGATAAACAAGATGCTTTAATAAATCTAGACTGGTCTAAAGCTTTGGATCGCGTGGATTATAACCTTTTATATGCTATATTGAGCAACTTTGGTATTGACCCTAGTTTCATTTAGCTAACACAAATGCTATATACAGATGCTGAAAGTGTACTATGCATAAATGGTAATATCTCCGAGCCATTCCCCATAAAAAAAAAATTCCCCATAAAAAAATCCGTAAGGCAAGGATACCCATTATCCATGATTTTATTTATTATCGACCAGGAACCTTTTTACAGGATAATGAAAAGGAAGCTTGTAGGCATGTCATTGAATTTGCCAAATAATTTAAAGGTTTCTGTTCTAGGAAATGCTGATGATTCTGTTACCATAGTTACTTGTGACAAAGGAATATTAGTTGTTTGAATATAATCACAGATTATGGAAAGGCAAGTGGTGCAAATCTGAACAGAAATAAAACTTCAATTTTAGGCATTGGAAGATGGAGAAATAAATCAGCAAGGCCAATAAATGGTTGTCATTACCTTCATTATTCCTGTGAAATACTAGGTGTTTATCATCGTAATAATGATCAAGATAGTGTTAATCTAAATTGGAGTAATCTAGAGAGTAGGATAAACAAATTGATAAGTATGTTTACGAATAGGAAGTTGACAGTGCTTCAAAAATGTATTATAATTAATAGTAAAATTTTAGCAAAACCGTGGTATGTGTCACATGAATATACAGTTCTCAGGATTGTGCAAAACGAATACAGAGTTTATTTAGATACCTGTGAACCAATTGCAAGCAATACCGTATTTTTGCCAACGACAGAGGGTAGGCTAGGAATGATGGATACTCTACATAAATCGAAAGCCATTATGTTCAGTACTTTTAACAAGATTTTATAAATAAGTGTTATGGGTTTGAAATTATGTATTTCTATTGTAAAATAAAAGCGAGTGTTTTGATGGAAACTGAAAAAATTATAGACTGATATATTTTTAACACATCATATTATAGGGAGATGATTGATGTTTTAAGGAAAGTATATCGTTTAAAGAATTATCCTAAGGTGTCTGTTAAAGAAATATACTGGTTACTTATGAACTGTAAAGACTATAAACCAAAGGTAGAGTTATTGTACCCGCTTTTTAATTGGACCCTTGGAAGTATATAAATAATAAGTATATTGATAAGAAGAGCAGAGATACAGTTTATAGATATGTTCATGAAGTACTTAATACCAAAGATAGGCTGTATGATGAAAATCTCGAATGAAGATAAATGTCTCTTCTGTGGCTATCTTGAAAATAATATGCGCATAATTTCTTTTTGTCCCTCGTCAAAAAAACATTCTGATTTGGTTAAAGTCAATACTAAAAAGCTGTTGTAAAATTGAAACTGATAGCCTAATAAAGATTCTTAAATTGGATTTGAAGACACCATCTAAGAAAGACGAAAACACAGCAATGGTGTTACTATCAGATTTTGTAGCAGGAGTTTGGTTTGGTCGATCTTTGGGTCTATTGACAGACGACCCAAACTTGATTGCTTATATAGGGAATAAAATGTCAAAAATGAAGTTTATATTGAGTACAGCTTATGCAAATAAATTAGACAACCTTTTTACCAAAGAATATGTACTTAATACTATTGTAAAATAAAAAATTAAAAAATAAGTTATTGTTTTAGGATATAAAGCTTACATACTTTGTTATTTGTTAGGGTTGTAAATTATTATTGTGTATATTGCATATATGAATGTATATGAAGCCACTGCATTGATCTTATTGTAAACTTTATCAATATAAAGAAAACAAAAAATTCGATACAAGGAGTGATATTCTTTAAATAGGCTTATGTTCAACCGCAGGATTTCGTTATCTATAATTCTATATTTAACACTTAACCTCCTTGTACTTGGATCCATGATCTGTTACATGAGGGGACTAGCTACCTGAATCCACAAGTTAGGAAAATGCTGACATCTGCAGTCTTTCAATATATTATTATGGAATGAGGAGAAAGTCAAGGATTTTCTCTTAAAACCACTGAATGCAGTGAATGATTTACCGTAAAATACAAATTTCTCAAATATCTAAACTAAAGCTTCTAAAGTTGTTGACAAACAGGGACACAAGTTCATGGTGTTCACCCAGGGCAAAGTCTTTTGTTCGAAGAAGCGAAATCAGATTTCACCTAATGGACTCAAAATCTCTTTCTACTAACAGGCTTCTACAATCCATATGTATAATGCAAAGACAATCAGATAATAGCATTTCAAACCGAGATCTTTGGCGTGACTTTCGAAAAGATGCATTATGAAGACACAAATACTTTAGAGTAATGATGACGGAATACGGAAAAACTTATTCATGTATCTATTCCATTGGCGCTACATCCTTTGCAGACTTACATTCCAGAATTCATGGATTACTATAATCTTAAAAGGGGAAAAAGCTATTATGCTACCATTATTTTTTTTTTTCTAAGAATATGTGTACTTATTGATGCAAATAATTTCGTAAAAGGATACACGCACTTCAGTAATTTATTTCATACGTAATATTGTCTTGTCCCTTCCATTTTTTACTTATTTTTATTATTTTTTCATTCTCAGTTCAACTCTGATTCCACTAGCTAATTTGAGAAGTGAGTATACAAAACAAGGCTTTACTTCTCAACAGCAGCATAGCTACGCACAAATAGAAATAAATCGGTGTATCCGGCAAACGCTACAATTCACAATCATCACCCAAGAACAAAAGAGCGCCACGACCGAGGTCAGATCATTTCATCGAGTCAAACTAAACAAGTAAAAATCGAGTTTTCTGTACAGTGTACTATGTTGTATGAACCGTGGCCCATGAATCTTTCAGCCACGGTGGTGGCCTATCCTATTATGTTGCAACACGCACGATTATGGCTAACTTTAACCTTAAAAAATACTAAACCTCCTGAGACTACAGGGCTGCAATATGGTATGTATGATGATTGGAGGGTGGCTGACCAACATATCAATTTACAGCCCTCTAGCCTCCGTAGTTTTCAAGATCTGAGGCGGAGAGAAAAGAGCGGACGGACAGACAAAGCAGTCACAATGGTTGTCTTTTACAGAAAAAATTTATGGAACACCGAATATGATAACGTAGGAATAATGCTACAAAGAAATTTGTGACAACAAATCAGCCTAAAATAAACTTGAGGTCAAATATTTAATATAAAACTTGGCGTATAAGATTAAAATAACATGCACAAAGAGCGCGAAATGTTGTCTTGTCTTCCGTATTGTCCAACACTAAAGAGGAACCGTAATGTCTTGAAACTGCCATTTTTTGGAAACTTTTAGTTATGTGGTTTGAATGTGGTATTCTTGACTGACATCATTCTACCAGATCAACAAAATAACAATAGAAATAAAACGAGTACCCGGAAGAAACAGATCGATGGTCAGGGAATTTAAGCATTTCATCATAATACGAAACAATAGACTGTTTCCGGAATTTCCAAAGGAACCATATTTACCTGCCTGAGCAGCTCATTACCCTCACCAGTTATAGTGAGAAGAGTACAGCTTATTTTCTCCTTCTGATCTTTCAAGAGAATCTTTAACTCTTCAGTTCTGACAGCTATTTTGGTAAAGGGGTAATACGCTATAGCTCGTTATGACTCAGAATAAAACAGTTACGATCTCTTTTCAGTTACTATGGCTCCGAATCCAACAAGTTATTCGAAACTAAACTCTGGCATAAACTGAATGCATAAAAAAAACAATTAACTCACTACCAGCACCATCATCGCACCATACCAAGGGTATCTGAAATTCCGTCACTCTTTCACGATCTTTGTCTTCCACAAATCTCCACTCATCTTTAGTCCCCTTCTCATAGTTTTTATCCAACTACGCTTGGGATTTCCAACTCTCTCTCTCTCTCTCTCTCCTACACATAAATTTATACATAAAGATAATATATTTGTATATACATATATCATATAAAATACGAGTATATAGCAGTGGGTTAAACATTAAAGGGAACAAGCTTTGGAACATCAGTTTTCATTTTAAGCATGTACATTGCCAATACACCTGGTGTACCTTTCCTAGTGTAAAGTCGGTTCAACCTAAAAAAAATCATTACATACGAGAGAGAGAGAGAGAGAGAGAGAGAGAGAGAGAGAGAGGAGAGAGAGAGAAGGTGCTGGGGGAGGGGGGGGGGGGGAGAGTTAGATCTTCATTGAAAATAAACAAAAATAAATCTTCTCCAATCGCCTCTGCATAAACGGATATCTGGGAATAGACTTGGAGAGCCAAGCATAAACTGACGAAACAATACCCTCTTGACAAGAGGGGCTAGGTGAGGGGGCACTGCAGGTGGGGCGGATTAAGGCCTGGGGAGAGGCCGGGGATTGGAAAGATAAAAGGGGGAGGGTGTCGGGTCCCGGGGATTGGGGTGAGAGACAGTCTTTGTGAGATGGGGACGGGGAGATCAGGACCTAACGCCATTTGCTGATGAGATTTGGATATTTTTCAAATACCTTTGAGAGGCAGCTGGAGGAGGAGGAGGAGGGGAGGAGGAGGAGGAGGGCTCAAAGCGATGTGATGGCATGGTACTGGAACTAGGACCGGGACTGGAGCGCAGATGGACTGGGATAGGAATAGAGGCCGTGGGGACACGGAAAGCACCACAGCTCTGGGTACAGATGCGAGTAATGGACAACTAAGCAAGAGTAAGAAGACATTACATAAAACAACACAAAACTGGGTTCAGAATAAAGAAGTGAGATGGAGAATACGGCAGACGCCAAAGAAATCTTAAGAACCTTAAGAACATATTCTATGATCATACATTTTATTCATGGCACATATGCATGAGGACTTATAGTATCATATATATATATATATATATATATATATATATATATATATATATATATATATATATATATATAATATCAAATATATAAATATTATATATCCTATATATACATATATATATATATAATTAATGTATGATGGTCAATTAAGATTTATTTCCTCTTGTATATATATTCCTAAAGTTTCGTAATTCTTCTAAAGATCAAAACATGATACGATTACCATAAAACTAAAATATTAAATTTGGACACACTTACAGTTGTGCTTTTCTAAAACTAAAATACATTCCATTCACCTGGTAAAAGAAAAGATACAGAAGCGGAAGAAAATGAAAAAAAAGGAAAACATGCAAAACAAGAAATGGGGAGTGGCTGTAGACTGAGTCTCTCTCTCTCTCTCTCTCTCTCTCTCTCTCTCTCTCTCTCTCTCAATATATATATATATATATATATATATATATATATATATATATAATATATATATATCCGTATATATATATATATATATATATATATATATATAATATATATATATACCGTATATATATATATAAATATAATTATATATATATATATATATATATATATATATATATATATATACTAGATGCGCATATTTTTATACACATATATATTAGTCCAATCAACATTAAACCATGAAACAAAAATCCGATGCCTGGATAGCATAAAAAAAAGAATTCGACCCTCCCCTAATTCTGTAAGGTCTTCGGTTACGAACGTTTACGAGAAAACACTACAAG
This sequence comes from Macrobrachium nipponense, assembly GCF_015104395.2. Taxonomy (NCBI): domain Eukaryota; kingdom Metazoa; phylum Arthropoda; class Malacostraca; order Decapoda; family Palaemonidae; genus Macrobrachium; species Macrobrachium nipponense. Next base: position 48,994,411 of record NC_061110.1, on the reverse strand, counting down.
ATATTTGCGTACACATGATTCCGTGTATATATAGATATAAATCTTATGTGTGTTTCCCTGAAAAGGCGTTTCCCAGAAACTCCAACATTAACGATCGTTGAGATACGCAAATCGAAATTCATCCATCTTATTCATATAAGTAACACTAACTACAATTTAAAAATGCACCTCATGTTTCTAATGGCCCGTCGGTCACTCCCAACTTCTTATATTTTCTCTCGCTTCTGAAGCAGTGTTACCAGAGAATCGCATCCTTCTGGCCCCATACTCGGGCGATCAGTATAGTGGAATGGGTATTGGGAGCAGTGTTTGCCCGTAGGGCAGTGGCCGCTAGTGTGGACGGGGCTTCAGGAGCAGATTTTTAATTAATGAGACTTAAATTAAGCAGAAAAACAAGGCAAATCTGTCGCAAGGGTCAAGGAACTCATATTAGATCGACTACAAATTTTTGGATGACCAGTCCTTAGCCCTTGGGCCTGAACCTAACGCTGAGCCTAACGAACTCTAATTTTTCAATTCCCCTACTTGACAACCTTTTTGTATAAGTAATTCTCTGCACTAATAAAACCATTATTGATCCTAAAGGGTAAAATAATACCTAGAATAAAAAGCTTACTTAGCTCTTTGGTTTATTAAAATTAATATTTCCTTGGTTATTGTACCAGTGTGTGTGTGTGTGTGTGTGTGTGTGTGTGTGTGTGTGTGTGTGTGTGTGTGTGTGTGTGTGTGTACTGGGCTGCTTCCATTAATATTTGTCAAAGTAATAATTTTTTTTTCTTCAAAATTATTACTTAACAAATGAGAATATCAAATATGAAAGTATCAGGAGTAGCCCAAACATATACGTAAATCACACAATATATGACGTGAAAAGAAGGAAAGTATCAAAGTAACTGCATATAATACGTATATGCTACCAAAAAACAAGCGAATTTGGTGCAGGAAAACTCACCTAGAAGGAAAAGTGGGTAGAATATCAAAACTTGAACCAAGACGACTTTACTCGAGGATTATAACATAAACATACAAAACTGCACCTCTATATAAAAAGAATAGAAGTTTGGTAAATGCATTAAAACAACACGGTAACATTTTGCTGAAAAATAAACTTCATTTACAGGGGACGTGACAGTACTAAAATTCCTTGAAGCGGAGAAGGAAATGACAATACACAAACTCGTTCAATAGGAAGAAAGAGAAATGGATGACCTCTGAAGGGAAGGAACCCGTACATATCCTAAAGGAAAGAAGCAAGATGAAGAGGTCAGTTTCAGAAAATGTAGCAACAGAATAAAGAAACGAAAGACCTTCGTATCAGAAGACTACCAAATCCCAGGGAAAAGAAAATCTTAGAAAAATATCTTAAAAAGATGGCATGCAAAGTGCACGAAGAGGTCAGTAGCCCAAAACTTTAAACAAAGCTTTACAATGGATACGGTTTATCTCCTGAGTATATTTCATACACTGCATTTTATATATATATATATATATATATATATATATATATATATATATATATATCTCAGATGTGAATTAAGTCTGATTCCTGCATCGGATGCGTTTTCTTCCTGACCACGATTAACGCGATAACCTATCAGCTTAATCAGACACAAAAACAGGGGGCTGAAGGCCAAATACAAGTTAAGGGAAAAATCGTAAGGAAACTCTCAGAGTTAAATTTACAGAATTTATTTACACCTTTACATTACTGATTTCAAGGCGCCAATAAGGACGCTAATGACCCTCACGTGGAGCCAAATACTGGATTAATTGCTGGGATTAATGAGCACGTGTCCAGGACACGTGCATGATTCACAGCGTGCAATTTCTGGTCCAGAGCAGAAGGACAGGAAAATTCCACCTTCACTGCAGGATTTTGCTGTAGACCTACAATACAAACATCATATAAATACGTGTGTGGCCGGGGGGGGGGGGGGGGGGGGGGGGGGTATGAGCTTAACATTAATCATAAGATTCCACGAAGGGCAAACAAAGACTGAATTACAGCTCAACTCGTTACTGTACTGAAAAGGTGAGGAAATTAAGCATAGTCACTTCCTAGGGGGCCCCAGCCCTTGAACCAAGATGTCTTCCAAGGGAGCACAGCTGTGGTAATTATTGAATCAATGGAGGATCGCACAAATACTGACGAAAAAGGGCGAACAGGGGCAGCACAGGAGAAATATGAGGGATGGAATGCGCACGCGCGAGAAAGGACACTCAGCGTTTATGTTTAGCTAAATTTCATTTTTTCATGGGGAAATGAAGAAGCATAATATATATATATATATATATATATATATATATATATATATATATATATATATATATAATATATATATATCTACATACATATATTCAGCAGCAAATGAAACAAGGCCTTCAAAAGCCGGGATCGGGATTAGATGAATTTTATGTTAGAACACTACATAAAGACAGTCAGAAATTTCCGATTGAGAAATTATTCACAGCTTAGAAGAAGTTTTTAAGAATTTAGATTAGGATAATGTAGGAATTAAAATTAATGGAGAATACCTTAACAACTCAAGATTTGCAGATGACATAGTTCTGCTTAGTGAATCAGCGAAGGAATTACAAAAGATGATAGAAGATTTGAATAGAGAAAGCAGAAATGTAGGATTGAAAATGAATATGAGTAAAACTAAGATAATGTTCAATAAAAATGTAGAGAGACAACAAATAAGGGTTATGGACGAATCTCTAGAGGTTGTTAATGAATATAAATATTTAGGACAGACAGTAAGTGTCCCCAAGACATGAGTCCGAAATTAAAAGAAGGATAAGCATGGGATGGAGAGCTTTTGGTAAACAAAATGGGATTATGAAAAGTAAAATGCCACTTTCTCTAAAAAGAAATGTATTTAATCAGATGGTCCTACCAGTAATAACTTATGCATCGGAAACTTGGAGCCTTACTAAAGCCTTAGAGCATAAGCTAGTTACAACTCAAAGAACTACGGAAAGAATAATGATGGAAATGATACTATGAGACAGAAAAAAGAGCAACATTGATACGAGAACAAACTAAAGTAGAGAATATTCTAAAACCAAGTAAGAAAAAGAAATGGGCGTGGGTAGGACATATATTGAGAATGTCAGGTAATAGATGGACGAAAAGAATAACAGAATGGGTCCCTAGAGACTGCAAACGAAGCAGGGGAAGGAAGAGAAGAAGATGGATTGATGAGCTAAGAAAATTTGCTAGTATAGAATGGCATAGAAAGACCATAAACAGAAGGGAGTGGATGGACATGCCTGAGGCCTTTGTTCTGCAAAGGACTATCAACGGCTGATGATGATGACACACACACACACACACACACATATATATATATATATATAATATTAAAATATAAATATATATATATAAAATATATATAGTATATTATGCATATATATATATACAGTATATTAATATGCATATATATATGCATAGTATATTAGTTTATATATATATATATCTATATAGATATATATAAATATGTATATATATATGTTCGGCCCGAATCTCAGCCTCGTACTAAAATGTAAGATGACGATAAACCACACCGTGATGACAACCTTTCGAGAAAACCCCATGTTTATTTTCGAATACAATTTGCTGATGTGTCGAGGAATAACAGCATTCATAACACCGAGTAAACTAAATTGCAAACACTATATATTCATATATAAAAATAAATATGGTAAAATCACAGGGGGAAACCAGACTAGTAACTAATACATGCTTCCTGAATGACTGATATCCTGAAGAGTTCGCCCTTTAATTATTTATCTTAGAAAACCGAGAAAAATGAATAGCTCTTTTCATTTTTTACAATTATTTGATTCTGCCGCCAGTAGCGTCTACAGTTATCGCTTGGTGGATCTAACAATGATTACTTTCAAAACCCGATGATTCAGAAGGGTTTTTGTTGTCGAATCTCGGTAGGATGTTTTCTCTTTAAAAAACTGAGCCACACCCATTTTTTTCGTTCAACGGGACATTATTTCTAAGCCTATATTTAAAGACCAAGATCAGATTGTGAACTCTAAGAAATGGCAATAACGACATATTAAAATTCCTAAAGGTGCTCAAAATAATCACCAACAGTCTTTGCATGCAACATCTACATAGTACCTGTGAGAGTGACTAAAAATATCACTACTGGATGTTGCATGCAAACGTCTAATGAATAGTTAGAGTTGCTACACGAATCGCTCGTAGATTTCATATGCAAAGTCTACTAGTCTGTGAGCGGGGCCACAAGACTCACAAGTAGACCTCGCAGTCATGCAATGCCTACTAGTCTGTGGGAATGCCCAAAAATAATCAATAGCAGTTTACCAAGAAAACGTTTAATGATCTGTGAAAGTGGCCACAAGAACAAGAACCTTAACTAGTCTGTGAAAGTGGCCACTAAGCATCAGTCGTACATTTTGCCGGAACATATTTACTAGTTTTTTAGAGTGGCCTAGATAATCAATAGTAGATTTTGCACGGCAACGTCTACTAATTAGTGAGATTAACATACAAATCACCGATGGATTTGGCATGCAACTAGTTTGCAAGGTTCAAAACATTCATTAGTAGACTTTTCACGCAAGAAGTACTGTTTGTAAGAGTGACCCAGAGAATCACTTGCAGATTTTGCATGCAAACGTCTAGTAATTCTGTCAAAGTACCCATAAGAACCCAGACTGGATTTCCCAGAGCAATTGCCTACTAATCTGTTAAAGTTGCCAAAAAAAATCACTGGTAGGTTTTGCAATGAAGAAACACTAGTTCGCCAAAGTGGCTAAAATTTCTGGTATATTTCACATGGAAGACTTAATCGTTTAAGAGAGTGCCTTCAAGAATCACCGGTATGTATGTATCATACAAAAGTCTGTAAGTCCGTTAAGGGACAGACGAATCACTAGTGGATTTTGCGTACTGCTGTTTAGTAGTATTTTAGTGCCTAAAAGTTCACTGGTAGATTCCTCATGCATCATCCTGTGATTCTTTCGGATCTTACATCGCCTTAGCTGACATTTAAAAAGCTTTATTACATGGCAATTATACGTAACTCTCGCACGTTACAGTAAATGAATAGACCAGGATTTTCCCTTCTGGCATTTCGATGAGTTTCAGAAATGAAGGAGCAAGCACTAAAAATGAATCAAATCCAAGGCTGCTCCTAAACTATACTTTAATTGAGCTTCATCATGTGTGACAAATTTCATCAGTTTGTGTGTGTGTGTTTTTTTACTAAAGGAAATGAGCAGTCTCTGTGCCATTCTAGTTTTACTCAAGTCATATGATAAACAAATGGAAGTGAAATTAACAGAGAGTAAAAAAGATTTTAAAGTTACAGAAAGGCAGACAGTGTTGAATTAAGGGACGTCAAATTTATATTTGTTCCTTTCTTTCGTACCTTTCACTGAAGATTTTTGAGTACCGTGATTCTTTTTATATACACGAGTAATTGAGATTCACGAGAGAAACTCATACGAAATGCAAGAGTATGAAAAATTAAAAACTCTTTGTGTATTACACAAACAAAAGGATAACTGGAAGGATGTGAAATCGAAATTTTAAACTTAGAATTGAAAAGCTCAGTTCTTTGAGATATACAAAAGGACAGAAATATCATCGTCACCATTGAAATATAACTGTTCTATATTATATAAAATGTTATATTTGAGACATCTCATAAATTAAGGACACGGGTTA
>NC_061110.1:48968393-48988195 GCF_015104395.2 Macrobrachium nipponense | reverse complement strand
TTAAGGACACGGGTTATTGTTCTTCACATGCCAAAATTCGCAGATAATTTATAAATGCTCAAAGTTACCCAGAAGAACATCAAATAGAAACATTCCCTCTTAGCGAAAGATTCCTAACTCCTGATTTAAGCTATGAGGACCCATTTATTTAGATGATAAAACGAGAATGCCGCAAGGTTAGTGGATGCCTACTCATATCTAACATTAAAAGTAACGAGGCGCATATTTAAAGTGAAAACATTTTATCCTTAACTCTGCAAAGCAGACTCGTATGCCATATGTTACTATGAAATTACATTTCTAGTTTCATAGTAACATCAATAAAATAACGTTGTGTCCGACAAAATTTTTTTTTTATAGAACTCATGAAAAAGATAAATGAATGCATTTTAATTGCATGGTTATTATTACTTTAGAATTGAAACATCTTATAATATTGACCATATTTCACAAAACTTAATGAGATGACTACATTCCATACGTTTTTATGCATGGCATAGCCATTGGAATCATATACGTATGAGGTAGACTTTACTCTGGGGGCATTTGGCATGCAAGACTTGACCGAACAAAAAAATCCAACAATATTATACAATAGAGCACAAAAGCCGATGTCCGGCAGCTTTAGATGGAAAGCGAAGATACAAAAACATTCTCTATATAAATATTTTTTTTACAGTCAGCATGTCTCCAAATGCCCCTCAGTAACTTCAGTTTTAAATTCCGCATGTAGAAATGGGAATTCTCATAAGTTATTGTAACGGGATTTAAATTAATCTATCCAATCATTACGGAATGATAACAATAAATGAGTCAAAGAATACACACCTTTAAATCATGGGGAAGGAACGAATGGTCGCTACGAAGAAAGTGGACTACGAAACTACAGGCGTTATCGGAAAACATCAGAAAATCTGATCACTTGCTAATACCTAATAATTTAAATTTGTTTACTTGCATTTGCGTATTCATTTTCAATAACCCTCTTCTTTCACAGTCTACTAACAGTGAAAGGAGCGATAAGGCTTTTCTGAAACAGGCTACAAAGAAAGAAGAACCTTAAACAAAATAGGAAAGTCATGAGACATGAGCAAATGAAGATATAAAAACATAGATCTTAGTAAATACCCACTGTGAATAACGTCAAACCAATGCACAGAAGCATAAGACCAGCTGCCAAGGAGAAAACTAATACTGCTACTAACAAATTCTCATATATATATATATATATATATATATATATATATATGTATATATAATTTTTTTCGGGGGGGGCGGGGGGGGGGGGGTGACATCAGAAATGCACATTACCGATTTCCTGTCCAGTCATTAGGAGTGTGGTTGCTACCCTCACAACCTTTTGTTTTGTCCCCATCACACACACACACACACACACACACACATATATATATATATATATATATATATATATATATATATATATATATATATATATATGATATATATATATACTATATGTAAACATATAATACTTAACTCAAAACAAATAAAGGGAGATAATAACAATTAGATGATGCCCACGGTTTGTTTGGAAAACAAAGCGCGAAAAGACAGACCGAAAGCAGAAGTCATAATGCTTCTTCCAGTCCTCTTTCCAGCTGCCTTTTCTTCCTCTGGTGCCCATCGCACTCTCCTTCCCATCAGGGACAATTGCGCGCCCATCTCCGGCCCCAAGGGCCTCCCACCCCAGCCCCATCTCCCATTGTAGAAGCGTTTCTCTTCAACCCTAATTTGAAGCCGTCTTGAGTTTTTGCCCAAGCCAACTTTTTACTCTCCTCTCCCCTCCTCTCCTCTCCTCTCCTTTCCTCCTGTTCCCCTCCTTCATTCGTTGGCTCCTTCGTCGGAGGGGCTCTCAAGACAACACCTGGTGACGGCACAACGTCTTTGTGAGAGTTGTGATGGAGAACATCTGTACCAAAGGAACGCCGGGGAAATTTCATATCGAACCCAGCTCACTCTCAGAGAGAGAGAGAGAGAGAGCGAGAGAGAGAGAGAGAGAGAGAGAGAGAGAGAAAGAGAGAGCAATGGCTTTACACGATAAGTACAATTTTTATCACGAGAAGAAAAACCTAATTCTTATGGCGGTACAGTTGTCATGTTTAATGTTTAAAAGCCGATGTAAATTGATCAAATAATACTTCAAACGACAATCAAAATAGACTTCATTATTAATTGATTATCAACAGGTAGCGAATGTCAGCCATTCAAAAGCTATTAATAAATGATACTTAGATTATCAAACGAACCTACATTTTCCATTGGGTATGCAAACAAAGAATGAAATCGGTTCTTTAACAGCCGCTTCAAAATGCCATCAGTAATTAAAGAGGACATTATTTTCTTGGGCTGTGGAAAAACAATGAAATATCAGTACGTGGACGCTAATCATTGCAGTTACAAAATCGAATTCAGAACTTCTATATTATATAGAATTAGGGTGTTATTTGTTTTATAACTATTGGAGTAAATATTTTTAATTACCCATTTCTCTTAACAGGAGTGGTCTTGGGGAAACAAGAACAAAATAGTCCCTGTCACAGTCGCACATCAATTGCTGAATTGTGGAGGAACCATTGTGCAGAAAACTTCCACATCAGTAGATTCCTCCTAAACAGAGGGATCATCTGCAGTAACACACACTCCATCTCTGCCTTGCTTGCATTCCCGCACTTCCCACTTTTTACCAATCTATATAGCCCAGGTCATACCTCCCTCCTCCCTCCTAAGATTTCAAAATTATACTCTTTTGTCTAACCTACTGTACTCCATTCTTTTAACCGCTTTGTTATTATTCATTTCATTCTCTTTCAAAATCCACACTTCATTTTGAAATAAGAGTTGGTCCAACAGTCCTTTCACAAATTTGTACCATGGCTTCCATGAATAATCCAAGGCTCTTCCCTGCTCTCTGACAACATTTTCCACAAGTGGCACACACCCTCCAAACCTTTATTACCTCAACTATTCTGGTACTCACCTCTTTTTTCATATTTACAAAGACCCATCTGAATAAACCAATTTCATTCTTAGTCCAGGGCCCAGAGGGGTGAACCTGGTTTTGCCGGATAAAGTTTTTTCTCTGCTGTTTCTTGCAGTCCTGGGGGTTAGTTCATTAAGATTTAGGGGGATGCCAAGTCACATCCCTTGAGCATTTCGAGATATTAAGCCCTTTCTATCGGACACATCCAAATAATGAGAAAAAACAAAACTTATTTTCATCAAACATCTTTTTTCCCATATTTTCATGTTAAAGTCAGTATAAAATGCACGCAATTTATTGTCTCTGATATTTAACTCATACAATACAATCAGCAACATCAAGTCTACATGTAAACTATAGCGAATTAACCCTTTTCTAGTCATTTCAAGTAAGATAAATCCGACAACTTTTACTTTCTTTATACAATATTTTCAACTGGCCGAAGAAGAATGGAAGAGATCTTTTATTTTGAACCCTCTTGCCAACTATCTGATTCAAAAGTATCATTTCATAAGAACAAGAGTCCTGAAATCTGTTGCCAGAAAGTCAGATTGAGAAACCCTGTCAATGTAAATTACGTATGGTGGCTAGTTCAGGCTACTGAAGTCTCGAACACCCGACACTGAAGCATGCACTAAACATGGTGCAAGGTAAACCTTTAACCCTGCAACTGCATTTCTTGGTGCTACAAGGGTAATCAGTTTTGCAGCCACATTTGATCATTTCTAAGTAGCCAGGGGCAGGTTTTGTGTTGTCTGGTAAAGAAGTGGGGCATAGTGTCTTGCTTGCTGTGTCCCTCTTCCATCCGTATTCCTCCGGCCCTAGCTCTGGGTTGGCATTGATTGATCGCCATAAGACTGTCTGAAAATGTGCCCTCTTCACATTTTCGATGAATGCCTTTCTCGTAGGTGGTAGGGAACAGCTAAAATCTGGAGAAGACGTGTGGCCTTTCCCGCTCTTTTTTTTCCCCATACAAGCTGTCTGGTGTGTGACATATCTCGGCTTTCCTTGAACCTGTAACAAGTTGAAATGAAACGAGTGGCTTGAGCAATCACTTCTGGGAGGGATGCATCAACATTTCCAATAGCTGATAGGTCACATCCGTCTTTCAGGATTGTGACCACTGTTCCTTTACCAATGCCGAAGTAGCAAGGCGTGGTATCACATCCTGATATAGCATGTGCTGGTAACAGCAAGCTCATAAGAGAGGACATCCTTCGCATCAATCTCTCGGTCACTAGATAACAATGCAATGACTCTTGAGTAGATGGCATTCAGATCATACACTTCTGAGTCACCAATCTTGACAGACGTGCATGATGCTGCCATAGTCTCCACTTTCTTGGAGATTGTGCTGTAAAACCCTCCTGGCCAAGTCTTCTCAAAACCTTCCAACATTCCCTCTACGATCAGTACTGAGTTTTTGATGTTGACAGATGCTGGGGCTATCTTCCCACTGACGATGTTGACAATGCTTCCATCTGGATACTGCTTGGGGTCAAGGGGATCCATGCTCGAGTCAAGTTTACTTCGAAGTCCATCCCTGTCCTTTCTATCAGCTTGAATCCTTGACTTCCTCCTCTTTGTAATGCAACTGGATCCTGCTGACCTCCGTCTCCTCTTCCATTTCTAGCATCTGGGATTCCATCCTGCAGCAGATGTGACGACTAAGTGCCCATATTTTCAGTGCATTCTGCTTAAGTGTTATGCCTATGATCCCTCCTGAACCATGTCCGTACCTCATGAAGGTCGATTCTATGAATTGGTCATTCCAGAGTCCATTCCAAATACCACGTACATGGTATGTGATGTGTTGTCCTTTCAGGAAGAGGCGCTCAACATGAGATGGGAGTTTATCTATGGAACGGACATAGTATAGACCATACCGAGCATAATTGACGTGACCCACTGCGAAATAATACGGAAGCATCTTTCGGAATGTCGCCAGATGAAGAAGCCAGTCACCCTCGCGTTCATTATTGATATAACTCATCATCAACAATACAGGCTTGACCAAGATCTCAACCCACAGTTTCACTGTCCTGCTCTCAGTGGCAATCTGATCTAACGCTTACATCATGTCATCTGCAGTCGTGAAATGATAACCAATGAACAGGCTGTGGATCACCTCCTCCGCCATCATTTCAGTATAAAATAAAGTTTTCTTTTATCAATTTTATGGCTTGAAATATACATAGTAAATATTTGGAAAATATTAGTATACAGAAAGCAATAGGAAAATACCTAAACCCCAGGCGGATATAATTCAATAAGAAATACAGAAAATTATTTTTTTCGATTATGGGTGCGTCCTACAATAATCAGATGGAAAGGACTTAATATCTCGAATGCTCAAGGGATATGACTGGGCACCCCCTAAATCTTAAAGAGCTACTCCCAGGCTGCAAGAAACAGCAGAGAAAAAAACTTTATCCGACAAATCCAGGTTCCTCAAAAATCAAGGATTTGGGCCCCAGACTATCTTCCACTACTATTATTAACAGTCATTGCTCCATCTTCATGTTTCCTCTTACCATCGTATCTTTACACTTCCTCATATTTACTTTCAACTTTCTCCTCTTTCAAACACTGTCAAACTCTTCAAAAACTTTCTGCAGTTCCACATCACTCACCCCAATCAGCAGAGAATCACAAGGAGGGATCAACCGTTCCTCATCTCCTTCAAAGTTTATTTTCCCAGCCACCAGCTTTGTACTTGCTTCTACTAATTTCCTTTCTCTGAATTCTCACGTCACTCCAGCCTCTACGATAATTAACAGCCATGGAGACTTACCCCACTATCACTTTGCATTTGGTAAAACAGGCCTTGCTTCCATCACAAATAACTTGAGCACTTTCAACATTGCCTCATTCAAATCTATGATAAACCTATTCAAGGTATTTATAAACACAGTTCACAAACCTAAAACCATGAAAACACTTTAATGGGTAGTGACTTTTGTGGCTAAGAAGGTGTACTGAGAACAAAAATCTTCTTTATAATAAGCACAAGTTGTGTGGACGTCCAGCACGGTATTGTCCTGGGCCTATCTTCGCTCCTCAGTGTCTCCTCTCATCACTTAATAGCCCCACGTGGTCTGCGTTGGAACAGTTGGTAAAATCCAAAGCTGGATGATGCAAAATTTTGCCTCAAAGCTACTAAAAGCTTCTAGTCTGACGTGGTCTGACAAATGGTTTTCCATGTCATTCAGGAAACAAACACTGCAAGAATCATATATAAGAAAAACCTTGTAGTGGTGTGTAAAGCTCCCATAGGATTGCCCTAGTACAATCAGATAAGAGGGCAGAGAGAATGGACCGACAGCATATAAAGAGGACAGAATGCTAGAGCGAGAACAACAGAGGACACAGCCTGGAGAGAGAGAGAGAGAGAGAGAGAGAGAGAGAGAGAGAGAGAGAGAGAGAGAGAGAGAGAGAGAGAGAAGAAGAAGCACACACATTTTTTACCTTGTGGAAAAGTCACCTTCAGATGATTGGTAGGGCAGTGGCCCTCCATCGACATTGCCCTTAGGAAGTTCATACACAGATTGGGGTGCCCCACCATTGAATGGAACCATCTGTGTTTTCTATGTACAGTTCCAGTATTAATAATACACAAATTACATACGAGTATATACATATTTCATACCTATCCTGCACATCCCTCTTATCTTCATTTACTTTGTTTTTCTTTCTTATTACTACTATGGTGCATTAAATGAAGAATGCAAGGTCCTTTTTCATTATACATATATATATATATATATATATATATATATAATATATATATATATATATATATATATATATAATATATATATATATATATATATATATATATATATATATATATATATATATATATATATTGTAAATAAATACACAATTTTCTCCTGCTAAGTTTTCTTTCCGTAGGTATTCTTATATCCCGTTTCCAACTGTTGGTGCAGAACTGTTTTTTTAAAGTAATATTGTACCTTTACAAATAGAGTCCACATTCTTCATTTCCTATCACTCACTGCATCTGGACTAATCTCTCGGTCAAAATCCTACAATGCACCTTCCTTTGCAGAGATTTCCTTTATACAGTGGAATAATTGTTCCTCTCATCCATTACTACAAAACCCTTCCCTCATTGAAACATACCCCGGTATACCTAAGTCAACTGCTACATCACAGCTCACCATGTACTGCAGCATATCCCTGGTATTTCCTACAGTTCCACTTGTCTTTCCAGTTTTCAACTTCTTAAGTTCCCTTACTACATTAACAGTAACATAGCAGTCTCAAACTTACTAACCCTTTCCACTCTTTCATCATCCGGTTCTACTCCTCTTTTATCCTCCACATCAAACAGATCTTCACTACACTTGCTCAGCAGACCTAGGGGTGCATTCACTTCAGTCGGCATTTCTCCATGTATACCTTACCTTACTTTCAACCTTTCTCTCTACATTTACTTCCCTAAATAACCTATCCTTTCTATGTTCTTTTTTATATGCTTTACAATTTTACTATGTGCCTTCTTATTCTCCCTCACTTCCCATACCAATTTTCTTGTAAGCCTGCACATGATCTCCTTCAATAAATATCAAATAGACCCCTTTCCATTTTTACTAACGTTTAAAATTATCCATGCCATCAACTACTGATCTCATTTCCTCCCCATACTTTCTGATGCCCACAATTCATCTCCTCTGTACTTGAACTCGTCATGAATTTCCCACTCATCTCACAATCTCATCATATTATAATTTACTATTGTATTTAGGATTATTCAGAAGATAAACCCCTATTCATATCGAAACAGCCTACATGGGCATTAACTTGAAATTCAAGCTTCCAAAGAATGTGGCTTTGATTTGAATGACGTTGCAAAAGATATAGGAAAAAAAGGAAATCAGTTATTAAAATGAAAAAAGATGAATGAATAAAATATTACATAAATAGATAAACATATAGATAAATGATTGAAATACAAGGTGACTAGTTTTGAGTTATTAATGCACTGCATCTTTCTTTGAACTTTTGACGTTCTAAATGCACACTATCTTCAGGTAGATTGTTCCACAGTTCAATTGCCACATATACTACATATTGCCCAGTGTTCAGCAAACCTGGTTACCCAACGCAGGAAAAGGGGAACAGGGATCAACTGTGACAGCAAAAGCTCTCTGTTAAAATAAAAATTATGAAAAATTGACAAACAATAGTTCATGATCCATGTCGATGGTCCATATGATAACTGATAGTGTTATGAAACAGAAACCTACACCATGAACCAGAGAATAGCATTCTAGAAAAAGAAAGATAAATGACCTAAAACCAGGTTGTGTCTGGTTTATCACTGTTGTAAGGATATGAGGTTACATACACAGTAAACTCCCTGGATTCACAGGCTTGCAAGGATTCACAGATTTCTCTATGGGACATATATACACATTATTCGCAAGATATTCGCCTATTTGTAGTATTTTTCACTGAGAAATATTCATTAATTACTATATTTCCATCTCATTTTCATGATTAAATGCACTTTTTGTGATAAAACTATCAAAATTCTCAGGTATAAGCACTTTTAGAGATTTTTTATTTCTGTCTGAACTATCAAAATAAGCAGTTCTAAGCATTTTTAGAGCGATTTAAGCTATTTTCTGGGGCAAGTGGTACACATTCCCTGCAAATCTGAGGAGTTTACTATAATTCCTAACTTCCATGCAGCATTTGCTAACAGTTTCATTAGTAAAATGTGAGTGAAAAGTTATATCAAGTATTGTCAAAGCTTCCGACTTATTCAGTACAGTCCATCAACTGGAGTTCAACCTCATAACCTACAAACTATACCATTCACTAATCTGCTTTATGTCATGAATGAGACTGTAGTCAGCTTCATTTCTCATAAGAGGAAACTTTACTAGAAAAACACGTGTTGCATCATTGGCATACTGAACAATTGTTTTCCAGGCCAACAACCATATTGTTCATATCCAGAAAAATAATAATCAACCACTATTTTTTCATATGCGCTTCTACCATCCAACTTTATCAAACTTGCCTCCTCTTTAACTTGACCTATAATATAAATCAAGATCCCTTCAACCCAATAAATATCAGATGTCTCAAGCCGTACATTTACAAATGTGTATATAAACATGCAGTAAATTCGGTTTGAACGATAGTAGCAAAGGCATGAAGGGCTGGGTTTGATTCCCGACCATGATGAAATGGATTTAGACACTGCTGTTAAAATTCATTATGCTTCTAGATAGTATATACTTACCTTGTAAGCAGATCAACGTAGCGGATCACAGACAATGTGAAAATATAGCGTAGGGTTACCAATCTCCGCCAAAAAGTTGCTGGAAAACCGAAAAAATAAAATCTTACGGTGCAAACACCGATGACAACTGAAAGTGGAAAAGAATCCTACATGTGATAAAAGTAAAAGTAACAGTACAAAAGTCAAGCAGAGACAGTCTTTTCAGAGAACCTAACAGTAGCAACTACACATACTAAATCACTATTCTGTGCACATTTTCCATATATTGTTTTCAATGGTTGCTCTATAATACAGTTAAACAGGATTCACTGATCTTATCTTACATTTTCCCTCAGGAATACAGTACTAGGAACACGGGAAATTAGAAGAAAAACGTTATAAAGTGGAAAAGGTCCCATTCCACCATCCACAAGCCAGGAAGAATGACAGCATATTGTATAATTTGGAAGTAGTAGGATAAAAGAGGCGAGGAGGACCTATGAATGATGTGATGCAAGATAGTGCAAGCAAGATAAATGTGGATTGTACATTGTACAGAGAAGGATTCAACTCACTAATGAGGACAATTCTGTAACGGTGAGTAACGGTGAATGATTCAGCTAAAAATTGTAGAACTGTTCTGCGCAGGATTATCCACGAGCCATCAGGTTAAAGCACGATACACCATACACCCTTGTGTTGTGTTTTTCTGCAGTTACTCATGCTAGCAAAATATCCTATATATATACATCATATATATACATATACATATATATATATATATATATATATATATTCATATATATATATATATATATATATATATATATCCAGTCTTTCAAGTGAGAGTCCAGGGTGTTGGCAAATCAACCACATGAGCACTAAAAGAAGTAGGAGCCTAAATACTCGTTACCTGTGGTTTTTCTCAGGCAGGTGCCTAACATACCAACGAATTTTACCCAACTTCCAAACCCAGCAACATGTTAATTGGCTCAGAACTCTGGACTTGGATTGCCCATTCTCTACCTTGGGAAGCCGCCCCCTCCCACCCCCACCTCCCAAAGTAAACTATCAACCTCAAGGGATATTTAACATGCAAATACTCCGTTTCTTCTGGCTTCTTCATCAGTTGATATCTTTCTTGCATGCCAGCCTTCTGGTGCAGACTTACTAAATCTTCTTGACCATTGCGTTCCTCAACTCTTTCTATGAATGGTATCGCCTAGACTTAATAAATATTGTATAACGCTGAAAGTGACACCTTGTGCGCTAACAAACTGTTTAAGTGATCGACCAGTCTAGTGTTCTTCCTCCACTTCCCTGAGGGCTAGCGTTCTTTCTCCACTTCCGTGAGACATAGCCTGGTGGTTCAAGTACTTATCCTCAAATTTCCCAACATGTTGGGCCCTAAATAACGAGGGCAAGTAGGTTACCAAGTGGGGTTTTAACCTTGGGTTTTAACTCTAGTATCCACCTACAGCATTAAAACACTTCTTCCTCCAATAGGTGCATATCACTGGCCATAACACATTCCCAATAATAACATAAGTAGTATAGTATTCAGTAAAATCATAAAATGGATACTAAGAGGTTCTGAATTCCCAATTCACAGTTATAACCTTTCAGCATATTAAATGTAAAATCCACAGACATACATAGATATAAGTATATTCATAAAACCCTGAAAGAAATTAATTATCATAAAACATTCATAAGTATAAGCTCAGTTCATATGAATATATATATATATATATTATATATATATATATATATATATATATATATATATATATATATATATATATATATAAACAGAAGTGTGTGTGTGTATGTTCCCCATACACTTTGAAACACATTGAGCATTTTCAACCAATCTTGGTATACATACTACCTACCATCTGGGAAGGAACACAGTGGGATTAAGACATCACTGTCACCAAAGGGGGGGGGGTGGGGGAAGGGGGAAATGTGAAAATTACAGAAAAAGACAAATACTAGTGTCTAATCCATACTTTTTCAGGTCGCTGAGATAAATAGTGGCACTCCCGATGCCATTTAAGTCCAAGCTCAGCCCCGATTGGGAGGGGGTGAGAAGCGGTTGACATGTAAGATAAGCAAAAACAATAGATATTAGTGTCTAATCCATAGTTTTTGAGGTCGCTGGGATGAATACTGACACTCCTGATGCCCTTCAAGTTCAAGTTCAGTCCTGATAGGGAAGGGAGGGCAAGAAGGGTTTGCCTAAATAGTGACAACAATGTTGTAAGGGTATTAATGATGACATAAACATTTTCTGTGAGTGTAACTAGTGATGACAAAATTTGCCATGTGTGCACTCATGGTTGACTGATATGGCCGTGACCATACGAACGTCAACTAATAAAATGCAGCCTTTGAAACAATGTTGGCAAGAGAGGCGATTGACTCTCGTTTTTGTTTACATTTATTTTTTTTATAACTCAAGAGTTGAATAGTTACACAAAGGGGTATTCCTATTACATGAGTATTTATTTTGTTTCCTTGAATTTACAAATTCTGTTCTTGGCACTTCAGCTGCACATATGTTTAGGATATCAGATTTTCTTTCAAAAGGGGGAGTGCAGTAAACATCTGAATATACTTTCTTAACTCTTCATATTTTGAGAATTCACTTAGGAAACCTAGTTTTATGCACTTTTTTTATACACTAATTTTGTGGAATGAAACCATCAGCTTTAGTTTTTGTCATTGGAAATTCATTAATTAGAGCATTCTTAATGGCTATTCCCAATCAGACATCACAACACTTGGCTTGAAACCTTCATTATTGATAAATTCTCTCTTTTTTCCAAACAAGAGTGTTGCATCGTCATTTTGTTTGATTTCTTCATTAAAAAGATCTCTTAAAAATGTATCCACTGTTGTCTCGCTTTCCATTTGAGATTTGACTTTGGGTGCACATGTCACATGAAATGAAAAAATTTTGAATTTTTCCTCTACCAGGACATGAATAGGTGGCAAACAATTCACACATTTCGCATACATAGCATTATTCCTCTCACGATTTTTCTATATTGATAATTGTCATTAACATTCATAACACTTCAGCTTCACTCACCTCCGTTGCTAAGTAATTTTTTGGTTTACTTATTTTTTTTTTTTTCAAAATGTTTTCCTTCTTACTGGCCGTGATCAGATACACTAGCTTAAGCAGAAAATTTGTACTTTCCTTACCTGTACTCGGGGGAAAGAACAAAAACAAAAAATGTAAGATAAGAGTTGGTTTGGTAGTTGGATTGTCGTCATTAGCTTGGTCTTAACATTTACCTGTCGTCACTGTTCCTAATGAAACCACTATTGTGTCGACATTAGTAACAACGTTCTACAAAATCCTTGTTGTCACAAGTACAGGTAGAGCATAAGGTGTCGTCATTAGTCCACATGCTGAATGTTCTGTTGTCACAAGCACACATCGAGCAAGTTTGTCGACGTTAGTAAGCGTTACCTCAGAAGTGAGTGGGAAGGGGGTGACATGTTGAATAACCAAAATTGACAGATATTAGTGTCTAATCCATAGTATTTGAGGTCCCTGATGTCCTTTAAGTACAAGTTCACCCCAATAAGGAGGGGAGTGAGAATAATAATAATAATAATAATAATAATAATAATAATAATAATAATAATAATAATAATAATAATAATACGCCGTGGCAGAGTGGGTTAGGTCGTCAATGGACTGGTTAAGCAACATTGGGGCTGGTCAGTCGTTGGATAGGTGACCGCTCTCCTCGGCGTACCTATCCCTGATGGGGTAGGGTCCAGCTATGTGTTAAATAGCAAAACTCAGCAATGATGTTAAGAAATGAAGGAATAGATGACAACGACGTAAATGGAACCTATGGCAACAGAGGAGCTTCGTCCGGCAGCCAAATATTCAACCCAATTGAAGGGGAAGACGGTCAGAGTACTTGGAGGTCGTCATCCAACAACTGACCACACAACGACAGTGACCTAAAACAGCCTGAGATTGGAGCTACAGAAGCAAACCAGAGGAAGATCCCTGAAAAGGAATCTAGAAAAACTAGAGGCTAAATTAGCTTCCAGTAAGAAAAGTGATGGACTAATAAGGAGGCAGGATGCAACCCGGAACCCCACACTAATAATACCACCCAGTCGAATTAGAGGACTGTGATAGAGCAAAAAAAAAAAAAAAAAAAAAAAAAAAAAAAAAAAAAAAAAAACAAAAAAAAAAAAAAAAAAAAAAAAAAAAAAAAAAAAAAAAAAAAAAAAAAAAAAAAAAAAATAATAATAATAAGCTTTATTTCCAATGTTTATATTGGCTATTCTGTATCTTACAGTTGTATTTCATACTACTCACAGTTTACTATAATACAATAAGATGAACATCTTAAAAACACAAAATAAAACGTAGCCCTGCAATACATAGTAGTATAATAGTATGCATAATTTTGCTTACATGAGTAAATAGGCATCATTATGATTTAGAAAGTTGCCCTTCTATTGTTACAATTCTGGAGTTGCAGTGATGTTACCGTAGAAAGCATTATTAACCTACCGGCAAAAAATGTTTCTTTAGCGCTGATTTGAAAGAATTGATATTAGCTGTTGTTTTTATAGCAGTTGGTTTTTTATTCGAAGCTAAAGGACCCTGTACAGTGAACGGTCTTTTTACCCATCTCGGTATCTGTCCTTGGTGCGTAAAGGTCGTTTCTACTTCCTGTTGTCCTGTTCCTTCTAAACCCAACGATTGCCAGAAGAAAAATCCATGTTGTTAGTTAATTATTTAATATTTTATACACTAATAGACATAGGTCGTACTGTATTCTTTGTTCTATATTTAGCCATTCCAATTTCCTTAAAATTGGGGTTACATGATCCTATTTCTTTGCCTTCCCATCAGTAACTTGTGCCGCAAAGTTTTAGAGTTTTTGTATTCTATGTTGTTGTTGTTTAGACGTAGTGTCCCATACCTTCCTTCTTAAAGTAGTTTACTATGCTTAACGCAAGCGACTGAACAACCATTTTGCGCATTTCATGATCAAATTGTCCTTTATCCGTTTATGTAAAATTAGTGTTCCATTCACTTTCCTACTGACTCACTGATATTAGTTTTCAAAACACATATATTGATTTTAGTAAACTCCAAGGTTTTTTACATGGTCCCTATTTCTAATAGAATGGCCATTATCAGGAATTTGAGAAACGTATTGTCTTGAGCCAAGGAAAATATACTGAGTTTTTTATTCGTTTACATCTAATCCATTAGTTTTGAAATAATATTTAGCATTTTCTAAGATACTTTTCGCTCTTGAAATTAACATTTGTAATCCTTCTATGGTTCGGGTTATTAGCATTTGACTGTCATCTGCATACTGTATTAAGAGACAATCCTGTAATGAAGTAGACATGTCATTGATATAGATTAGGAAAAGAATTGGTCCTAATATTGAGCCTTTTGGGACCCCAAATTGTACTGGCTTTAGAGGAAGATATTACATCGTCTATTCTTATTGACTGATACCGATCTTCCAAATAATTTTTTAACCAAAATGGGTCGATTTTTAGTTTTATACATTTACTAATTAAGATATCATGGCTAACGCTATCAAATGCTTTAGAGAGATCCAACACTATGAAAAGAGAGATATTTTTTTCGTCTATGTTACTAGAAATTTTCTCTGTTGATAGATGTGGTCTAAAGCCATGTTGGGTTTGTGATAAGTTATTTTCTTCAAGATATTGCATGAGCTGAACTGCAATTATTTTTTCTAATATCTTAGATAAGACTTGTAGAAGTGATATAGGCCAATAATTTTCGACTGCATCTGGGTCACCGTTCTTGAAAAATGGTATTACATGCGAGTTTCCAGTCGGTGGGGTAGAGACCAGTAACAATGGAGGTGTTTACTATAACGGTTAGGTATAAACTTATCACAGGAAAGGCATCTCGTATGAAACGGAGAGAGATACCATCAGTTTCAAACGCCTTTGAGTCTTTCAAATCCCTCACAACCAAGACAACTGTATTTATGTCAACGGTTTGTGGTCTGGAAAGGTTATTCGCGATACCTTGAGGTTGACCTACATTTGCAAAATATTCGATAAATTCTTCTGCTTTATCTTTCTTATCTTTATAATCACGAATGCTTACGTTACTGTTTGTGGCAGGGATCATTTCATGAAAAAATTTCCTATATAGTAGACAAATTACCATGATAGTTTTTAAACTTATCTATAAAATGTTCTGCCTTGTTTTTGATTAACTCGTTTTTTTATGGTTTTCATAAGTATTTCTTAATTTTAAGTTTAATGTATCCCTTTTGACTCTTTCATGCAATTCGTCTCTTGCTTTCATTTGTATTTTAAGGTCATGACTTATCCAAGGAGCCGGGGGCCGGGTAATTACTTTCGTTACACATTGGGCACACTAATTTAAACACAACAAAAACACTAGTAAATATATAAACTTGAATATTTCCATTGTCAGTATTTTGATTGTAGTGTCTTAAACTACGAAATGTTCTAGTTACAGGCTGTTTATATTTGTAGTGTTACCAACTCATAGACAGTGACAAGACAGGAACTACTTCAGCTTGGGAAATCATTTCTGATCTGTTTGTGATAATAACATCAAGCAGTGAAGAGCTTATGCTTGTAATTCTTGTAGGTTTATTAATTGCCTGGTGGAGGTTTAATTACCTAGTTTACTATTAGTAGATAATAAATCATCATTAACATCCCCTAGTATAAAAATTGGCTTTTCACAACTTTAAAAACTGGAGACAAAAAGCTTTGGGATGGCGGTAACACACCTTACAATGAATGATGGGAGCTTTTTATGTTGTATAGTTATCCAGGCATCCTCCACTCGTACTACTCTATCACCATTTAGGGTCATTCTATTAACTTTTAAATCATCTCGAACATAGATACAAGTTCCTCCTCCTCTTCCCTGGTTGCAACGATGGATATTAAAATTTTAAATGTTTACAAAATTGTCTCAGATAACCGCATCTGGCCATGTTTCACTTATACATAAAATGTCTATTTTTCTTTCTTTTATTAACAATTCCACTTCATCAAAATTTGATGATAAGGACTGAGGATTTATGTGTTCTATAGTTAGCAGGTGACATGAAAAAATAATACTAAACGACAGATATTAAGTGTATAACCCATAGTTTTCGAGGTCGTTGAGATTAATAATGACACTCACGATGCCCTTTAAGTCCAAGTTCAGCCCTACTATAGGAATGGGGGGGGGGGTGGGGGGGGGGGGGGGGGGTTGAGAAGCACCATCTTAACAGGAATGAGAGAGAGTTTATCAGTTGTAATCAGAGATTTCACAGGAAGCACTGGTTGGTCAGCTAGTTTTATACATACATGCATTGTGTATGTATATAATATATATATATATATATATATATATATATATATATATATATATATATTAACACACAAGTAAGGCTATTAGCAATTCTATGTTGTCATTTTTTTTTTATCATGTTCGGTAAAATGATCCAATATAATGGAAGTTGTAGTGTATTAAAGTAGATAAACAGGATATCGATAATTAAAGGCTTTAAGTATCTGCAATGTTTTTGTTTGCACATTATTAGTTTAACAAAGGACATTTTAGCAGAGCTAGAGGAAAAACTGAAATTTGAAATTTGCAGAAGTTTCCCATAATAATTCCCATATCGCTAAAATTTCAAATTTTACGTGTCGGTGACATACATCATTATGTGTCAACCCCAAATTGAATATTGTTAAATACTAGATATGTCCTCTTGAGAAAAGGTAATGGAAAATCCTCATATTTTTGAACTAACCATTTACCTATGTTTGGACATGGACGTTGTTAATTTGTCTTCAATCTGTATGCAAATTAGGGTGTGGAGGTCAGGTTTATTGTCCCTGAGACTAAATTTGTGTAAAAGATTACGTGAGTTATAGGCATATATACATTATATATATATATATATATATATATATATATATATATATATATATATATATATATATATATATATTATATATATATACTAGTATTTAACAATATTCAATTTGGGGTTGACACATAATGATGTATGTCACCGACATGTTAAATTTGAAATTTTAGCGATATGGGAATTGTTATGGGAAACTTCTGCAAATTTCAAATTTCAGTTTTTCCTCTAGCTCTGCTAAAATGTCCTTTGTTAAACTAATAATGCAAACAAAACATTGCAGATATTTAAAGCCTTTAATTATCGATATCTGTTTATCTACTTTAATACACTACAACTTCCATTTATATTTTTTGATCATTTACCGAACATGATAAAAAAATTACAACATAGAATTGCTAATAGCCTTACTTGTGTGTTAATATTTCGTTAACGAATGAATGAATTTTGAGAACAAAACCTAGTCGAACCATTCACAGGGTAAACGGATCCAACCGGTTTACTATTGGTTATGGATGAAGATTTAATGGTTTGTAAACAGGAAAAAACGTCCTCACCAACTAAAAAATAGGAAGTTCTGAGGAATTCATTGCTGTATAGCAGGCTATATGCAAATGCCATCGATCTATATCCATTTCAAATAACATTACGATGCTGAAAAAGTATTAACCCAACAAAGTTTAGGGGCGATATTGTTTTCACTCATATCTCTATGTTTATGGTAACAAAATACCTTGAAAATTAATAAACGTACTTTGGTGAAACTTGGTGAAAGCATTTACTGGATAACCCCCTCCAGATACTTTACTTTTCATGGATATATGGCATTACAAAGAACATAGTTCGAATCATTCTGAAAAGATAATATTACGATATATACAAAAACGATGAAACAATATGTGAGGTAATTGACTGCTTGCTCGCAGTTTTGAAAAATCAATAGTCAGGGTTAAATACAGTAAAAGCATTTGCTACACTGAGTGTTGTTGCCATTAGTATGACCTACCATATAAAAATATCTCGTAATTTATGTTAATCAGTCAATTGATTGCACTTAAGGCAAATTCAAATTCTATTCTTAGATCACTGGGTATCCAAGAAAAACCTATAACTTAATTTCATATAAAACAACAAGTATAGATGGAAAATGATTTTTCAATATTAGTACACTGGATCAAAGTATGGAAGGATGTAAATGCTTACAAACACTTATTAAAGGAACTAAGGCCGATGCTACTCTCCTATTGGTTTTTAAATGTAGGTCTGTCTGTCTATTTACACAGGCACATAGCAATCATGAATATGCGTGCAGTGGGATAGTAACGGCAGAACTACAACAAAAAACTTATATTATTGATGAAAATCAGGAATGGAGGGTCCCGTTATTGTCATACTCACATTTGTGGTTAATAATACAGAGTTGGGGCCAAAATCATAAACCATAAGTGGTTGGTGCATCTGGATTATCATAAGTGCCACCTCTGGCCTATTCTTGTGCCTGCAACTTACCTGGGCACTTAAGTTCATACTGCTTCTCTATAGCATCCCTAAGATAAATGACATATGTCCTCAATGGCTTCGATTTTGGATTTAGTAAACTGCAGTGGGGCTGGGTATGCCAGAGGGATCTGTAATTTACAATGGCAGGTTAGGAAAACAATGTGTACGGGTCACATCATATCAGACAATTAGTAAATGCCACAATGTGTATTTTTAATATGAAAGCTAAAGAATTCATAAACTCTGCCTTTCTAAACACTTGGAACCAGGTCATGTAACTGAAGGCAGGTGCAAGATATCAAAGTGCAACTGGAACAAATCCAGAAAACGTGCAGTGGTTTAATACAATTCTGATTGTTTTTATTTTGTTTAAGCCCCCAAAATAAAACGTGCTAACCTCACAAAACATCAGCAACATACTCTGGAACCATTCATGCATGCAGGCCATAAAATCTAATGACCATCTTTCACCGTGACCTCTTTTGCAGATAAAATCATTGATTTGCCTTCATGACATGTATACGTATATTATACACCAAGATCATATACATCCCGCTGGTACACAGATTTAGTAACAGGTTCATTTTCTGCATCTCTAGGTGGGTAACTGAGGGTTTAAATGATCACCCTTGTCATTTGCCATGCCTTTTCATGAGCTTTTTTTTTTTTTTTTGCCTTTGGGGGTTTCCATCAGCTCACTATTCTCATGCTGTGCAAGTGGCAACACCTTTATCCTTTTCCCCCGCTTGGCCTTTCGCCATGTCGTCATTACAGTGAGTAAAGAATCAATGTCGTAAAAACAGGCTACACGTTACTTTATCTTGATCTGAAGACTAAACAGTGTCTAAAATGAGCCTGTAGTATGCCATGACTCTTTAATTCATTTCACTATGGTGTTTTTGTCATTCTCTGCAAGTGTATTTGGTACTGCTTAAAGGCACTCAATTGACAGTCCAGCTATCGTTTGCATGGTGACTTCACACGAGTGCAATGGCTGGAAACTGAGGGAAATAAAGTTATAATCGTCTCATAGTGGAGACACACCAAATGCAGTAAGGTGAATTTTGCAAATAAGTGATAAAGATCAAACCAA
>NC_061110.1:48948176-48967893 GCF_015104395.2 Macrobrachium nipponense | reverse complement strand
TTGGTTTGATCTTTATCACTTATTTGCGAAATTCACCTTACTGCATTTGGTGTGTCTCCACTATGAGAAGATTATAACTTTATTTCCCTCAGTTTCCAGCCATTGCACTCGTGTGAAGTCACCATGCAAACGATAGCTGGACTGTCAATTGAGTGCCTTTAAGCAGTACCAAATACACTTGCAGAGGATGACAAAACACCATAGTGAAATGAAATTAAAGAGTCATGGCATACTACAGGCTCATTTTAGACACTGTTTAGTCTTCAGATCAAGATAAAGTAACGTGTAGCCTGTTTTACGACATTGATGCTTTACTCACTGTAATGACGACATGGAAAGGCCAAGCGGGAAAAGGTGCACAGCATGAGAAGTGAGCTGATGGAAACCAGCAGCTCATGAAAGGCATGGCAAATGACAAGGGTGATCATTTAACATAGTTACCCACCTAGAGATGCAGAAAATGAACCTGTTACTAAATCTGTGTACCAGCGGGATGTATATGATCTTGGTGTATAATATACGTATACATGTCATGAAGGCAAATCAATGATTTTATCTGCAAAAGAGGTCACAGGTGAAAGAGGGTCATTAGAAATTATGGCCTGCATGCATGAATGGTTCCAGAGTATGTTGCTGATGTTTTGTGAGGTTAGCACGTTTTACTTTGGGGGCTTAAACAAAATAAAAACAATCAGAATTGTATTAAACCACTGCACGTTTCTGGATTTCCAGTTGCACTTTGATATCTTGCACCTGCCTTCAGTTACATGACCTGGTTCCAAGTGTTTAGAAAGGCAGAGTTTATGAAATTCTTAGCTTTCATATTAAAAATACACATTGTGGCATTTACTAATTGTCTGATATGATGTGACCCGTACACGTTGTTTTCCTAACATGCCATTGTAAATTACAGATCCCTCTGGCATACCCAGCCCCACTGCAGTTTACTAAATCCAAAATCGAAGCCATTGAGGACATATGTCATTTATCTTAGGGATGCTATAGAGAAGCAGTATGAACTTAAGTGCCCAGGGTAAGTTGCAGGCACAAGAATAGGCCAGAGGTGGCACTTATGATAATCCAGATGGCACCAACACTTATGGTTTATGATTTTGGCCCCAACTCTGTATTATTAACCGCAAATGTGAGTATGACAATAACGGGACCCTCCATTCCTGATTTTCATCAATGATATTAGTTTTTGTTAGTTCTGCCGTTACTATCCCACTGCACGCATATTCATGATTGCTATGTGCCTGTGTAAATAGACAGACAGACCTACATTTAAAAACCAATAGGAGAGTAACATCTGCCAAAGTTCCTTTAATAAGTGTTTGTAAGCATTTACATCCTTCCATACTTAATCCAGTGTACTAATATTGAAAAATAATTTTCCAGTCTATACTTGTTGTTTAGTATGAAATTTAGATATAGGTTTTTCTTGGATACCCAGTGATCTAAGAATAGAATCTGAATTTGTCTTAAGTACAATCAATTGACTGATTAACATAAATTACGAGAGATTTTTATATGGTAGGTCATAATAATGGCAACAACGCTCAGTGTAGCAAATGCTTTTACTGTATTTAACCCTGACTATTGATTTTTCAAAACTGCGAGCGAGCAGTCAATTACCTCACATATTGTTTCATCGTTTTTGATATATCGTAATATTATCTTTTCAGAATGATTCGAACAATGTTCTTTGTAATGCCATATATCCATGAAAAGTAAAGTATCTGGAGGGGGTTATCCAGTAAATGCTTTCACCAAGTTTCACGAAAGTACGTTTATTAATTTTCAAGGTATTTTGTTACCATAAACATAGAGATATGAGTGAAAACAAAATCGCCCCTAAACTTTGTTGGGTTAATACTTTTTCAGCATCGTAATGTTATTTGAAATGGATATCAGATCGATGGCATTTGCATATAGCCTGTTATACAGCAATGAATTCCTCAGAACTTCCTATTTTTTAGTTGGTGAGACGGTTTTCCTGTTTACAAACCATTAAATCTTCATCCATAACCAATAGTAAACCGGTTGGATCCGTTTACCCCTGTGAATGGTTCGACTAGGTTTTCTCAAAATTCATTCATTCGTAACGAAATATTAACACACAAGTAAGGCCATTAGCAATTCTATGTTGTCATTTTTTTATCATGTTCGGTAAAATGATCCAATATAATGGAAGTTGTAGTGTATTAAAGTAGATAAACA
The DNA here is from genome assembly GCF_015104395.2 of Macrobrachium nipponense. Classification (NCBI taxonomy): domain Eukaryota; kingdom Metazoa; phylum Arthropoda; class Malacostraca; order Decapoda; family Palaemonidae; genus Macrobrachium; species Macrobrachium nipponense. The sequence goes on along the minus strand of NC_061110.1, from coordinate 48,965,673 downwards.
GGATATCGATAATTAAAGGTTTTAAATATCTGCAATGTGTTTGTTTGCATTATTAGTTTAACAAAGGACATTTGAGCAGAGCTGGAGGAAAAACTGAAATCTGAAATTAGCAGAAGTTTCCCATGAAAATTCCCATATCGCTAAAATTTCAAGTTTTAACATGTCGATGACATACATCATAATTATGTTCCAACCCCAAATTGAATATTGTTAAATACTAGATATGTCCTCTTGAGAAAAGGTAATGGAAAATCATATTTTGAACTAACCATTTACCTATGTTTGGACATGGACGATGTTAATTTGTTTTCAATCTGTATGCAAATTAGGGTGTGGAGGTCAGGTTTATTGTCCCTGAGATTAAATTTGTGTAAAAGATTACATGAGTTATAGACATATGTATATATATATATATATATATATAGATATATACATATATATATGTATATATATATATATATATATATATATATATATACACACACACAATGCATGTATGTATAAACTAGCTGACCAACCCAGTACTTCCTGGGAAATCTCTGATTACAACTGATAAACTCTCTCTCTCTCATTCCTGTTAAGATGGTTGCTTCTCACCCCACCCCCACATTCCTATTGGGGCTGAACTTGGACTTAAAGGGCATCGTGAGTGTCATTATTCATCTCAGCAACCTCGAAAACTATGGATTAGACTCTAGTATCTGTTGTTTTCAGTATTTTTATGTATCACCCCTTCTCACCCCCTTCTCAACCCCCCCTTCCTCTCAGGGCTGAACTTGGACTTTAAGGGCATCGTGAGTGTCCTTATTCATCTCAACGATCTCGAAAACTATGGGTTATACACTTTATATCTTTCGTTTTATATTATTTTTGCATGTCACCTGATAACTATAGAACACATAAATGCTCAGTCCTTATCAAATTTTGATGAAGTGGAATTGTTAATAAAAGAAAGAAAAATTGACATTTTATGTATAAGTGAAACATGGCCAGATGCGGTTATCTGAGACAATTTTGTAAACATTTAAAATTTTAATATCCATCATTGCAACCAGGGAAGAGGAGGAGGAACTTGTATCTATGTTCGAGATGATTTAAAAGTTAATAGAATGACCCTAAATGTTGATAGAGTAGTGCGAGTGGAGGATGCCTGGATAACTATACAACATAAAAAGCTCCCATAATTCATAGTAGGGTGTGTTTACCGCCATCCCAAAGCTTTAGTCTCCTGTTTTTAAAGTTGTATCCTTACGTGAAAAGCCATTTTTTTACACTAGGGGATGTTAATGATGATTTATTATCTACTAATAGTAAACTAGGTAATTAAACCTCCACCAGGCAATTAATAAACCTACAAGAATTACAAGCATAAGCTCATCACTGCTAGATGTTATTATCAGAAACATATCAGAAATGATTTCCCAAGCTGAAGTAGTTCCTTGTCTTGTCACTGTCTATGAGTTAGTAACACTACAAATATAAACAGCCTTTAACTAGAATATTTCGTAGTTTAAGACACTATAATCAAAATACTGACAATGGAAATATTCAAGTTTATATATTTACTAGTGTTTTTGTGTTTAAATTAGTGTGCCCCGTGTGTAACGAAAGTAATTACCCGGCCCCCGGCTCCTTGGATAAGTCATGACCTTAAAATACAAATGAAAGCAAGAGACGAATTGCATGAAAGAGTCAAAAGGGATACATTAAACTTAAGATTAAGAAATACTTATGAAAACCATAAAAAAACGAGTTAATCAAAAACAAGGCAGAACATTTTATAGATAAGTTTAAAAACTATCATGGTAATTTGTCTACTAAATGGGAAATTTTTCATGAAATGATCCCTGCCACAAACAGTAACGTAAGCATTCGTGATTATAAAGATAAGAAAGATAAAGCGAATAACCTTTTCAGACCACAAACCGTTGACATAAATACAGTTGTCTTGGTTGTGAGGGATTTGAAAGACTCAAAGGCGTTTGGAACTGATGGTATCTCTCTCCGTTTCATACGAGAGGCCTTACCTGTGATAAGTTTATACCTAACCGTTATAGTAAACACCTCCCTTGTTACTGGTCTCTACCCCACCGACTGGAAACTCGCATGTAATACCATTTTTCAAGAACGGTGACCCAGATGCAGTCGAAAATTATTGGCCTATATCACTTCTACAAGTCTTATCTAAGATATTAGAAAAAATAATTGCAGTTCAGCTCATGCAATATCTTGAAGAAAATAACTTATCACAAACCCAACATGGCTTTAGACCACATCTATCAACAGAGAAAATTTCTAGTAACATAGACGAAAAAAATATCTCTCTTCTCATAGTGTTGGATCTCTCTAAAGCATTTGATAGCGTTAGCCATGATATCTTAATTAGTAAATGTATAAAACTAAAAATCGACCCATTTTGGTTAAAAAATTATTTGGAAGATCGGTATCAGTCAATAAGAATAGACGATGTAATATCTTCCTCTAAGCCAGTACAATTTGGGGTCCCAAAAGGCTCAATATTAGGACCAATTCTTTTCCTAATCTATATCAATGACATGTCTACTTCATTACAGGATTGTCTCTTAATACAGTATGCAGATGACAGTCAAATGCTAATCACCCGAACCATAGAAGGATTACAAATGTTAATTTCAAGAGCGAAAAGTATCTTAGAAAATGCTAAATATTATTTCAAAACTAATGGATTAAATGTAAACGAATCAAAAACTCAGTATATTTTCCTTGGCTCAAGACAATACGTTTCTCAAATTCCTGATAATATAGTTATACATTTTAATGGCCATTCTATTAGAAATAGGGACCATGTAAAAAACCCTGGAGTTTACTTCGATCAATATATGTGTTTTGAAACTCATATCAATGAAGTCAGTAGGAAAGTGAATGGAACACTAATTTACATAAACGGAATAAAAGACAAATTTGATCATGAAATGCGCAAAATGGTTGTTCAGTCGCTTGCGTTAAGCATAGTAAACTACTTTAAGAAGGAAGGTATGGGACACTACGTCTAAACAACAACAACATCGAATACAAAAACTCCAAAACTTTGCGGCACAAGTTACTGATGGGAAGGCAAAGAAATAGGATAATGTAACCCCAATTTTAAGGAAATTAGAATGGCTAAATATAGAACAAAGAATACAGTACGACTTATGTCTATTAGTGTATAAAATATTAAATAATTAACTAACAACATGGATTTTTCTTCTGGCAATCGTTGGGTTTAGAAGGAACAGGACAACAAGAAGTAGAAACGACCTTTACGCACCAAGGACAGATACCGAGATGGGTAAAAGACCGTTCACTGTACAGGGTCCTTTAGCTTCGAATAAAAAACCAACAGCTATAAAAACAACAGCTAATATCAATTCTTTCAAATCAGCGCTAAAGAAACATTTTTTGCCGGTAGGTTAATAATGCTTTCTACGGTAACATCACTGCAACTCCAGAATTGTAACAATAGAAGGGCAACTTTCTAAATCATAATGATGCCTATTTACTCATGTAAGCAAAATTATGCATACTATTATACTACTATGTATTGCAGGGCTACGTTTTATTTTGTGTTTTTAAGATGTTCAATCTTATTGTATATAGTTAACTGTGAGTAGTATGAAATGCAACTGTAAGATACAGAATAGCCAATATAAATATTGGAAATAAAGCTTATTATTATTATTATTATTATCATTATTTTTTTTTTGCTCTATCACAGTCCTCCAATTCGACTGGGTGGTATTATTAGTGTGGGGTTCCGGGTTGCATCCTGCCTCCTTAGGAGTCCAATACTTTTCTTACTGGAGCTACTTTAGCCTCTAGTTTTTCTAGATTCCTTTTCAGGGATCTTCCTCTGGTTTGCTTCTGTAGCTCCAATCTCGGGCTGTTGGTTACTGTCGTTGTGGTGGTCAGTTGCTGGATGACGACCTCCAAGTACCTGACCGTCTTCCCCTTCAATTGGGTTGAATATTTGGCTGCCGGACGAAGCTCCTCTGTTGCCAGAGGTTCCATTTACGTCGTTGTCATCTATTCCTTCATTTCTTAACATCATTGCTGAGTTTTGCTATTTAACACATAGCTGGACCCTACCCCATCAGGGATAGGTACGCCGAGCAGAGCGGTCACCCATCCAACGACTGACCAGCCCAAATGTTGCTTAACCAGTCCATTGACGACCTAACCCACTCTGCCAGGGACCTCAAGTACTATGGATTAGACACTAATATCTGTCAATTTTGGTTATTCAACATGTCACCCCCTTCCCACTCACTTCTCAGGTAATGCTTACTAACATCGACAAACTTGCTCGATGTGTGTTTGTGACAACAGGACATTCAACATGTGGACTAATGACGACACCTTATGCTCTACCTGTACCTGTGACAACAAGGATGTTAGAAGTGTACTAATGTCGACACAATAGTGGTTTCATTAGGAACAGTGACGACAGATAAATGTTAAGACCAAGCTAATGACGACAATCCAAACTACCAAACCAACTCTTATCTTACAGTTTTTGTCTTCCCCCGAGTACAGGTAAGGAAAGTACAAATTTTCTGCTTAAGCTAGTGTATCTGATCACGGCCAGTAAGAAGGAAAACATTTTGAAAAAAAAATAAGTAAACCAAAAAATTACTTAGCAACTGAGTTGAGTGAAGCGGAAGTGTTATGAAAGTTAATGACAATTATCATTATAGAAAAAATCGTGAGAGGAATAATGCTATGTATGCGAAATGTGTGAATTGTTTGCCACCTATTTCATGTCCTGGTAGAGGAAAATTTCAAAATTTTTCATTTCATGTGACATGTGCACATAGCCAAAGTAAATCTCAAATGGAAAGCTGAGACAACAAGTGGATACATTTTTAAGAGATATTTTTAATGAAGAAATCAAACAAAATGACGATGCAACACTCTTGCTTTGGAAAAAAGAGAGAATTTATCAATAATGAAGGTTTCAAGCCAAGTGTTGTGATGTCTGATTGGGAATAGCCTTTAAGAATGCTCTAATTAATGAATTTCTAATGACAAAAATTAAAGGCTGATGGTTTCATTCCACAAAATTTGTGTATAAAAAAGTGCATAAAACTAGGTTTCCTATGTGAATTCTCAAAATATGAAGAGTTAAGAAAGTATATTCAGATGTTTACTGCACTCCCCCTTTTGAAAAAAAAATCTGATATCTTAAACATATGTGCAGCTGAAGTGCCAAGAACAGAATTTGTAAATTCAAGGAAACAAAATAAATACTCACGTAATAGGAATACCCCTTTGTGTAATTATTCAACTCTTGAGTTATAAAAAAAATAAATGTAAAAAAAAACGAGAGTCAATCGCCTCTCTTGCCAACATTGTTTCAAAGGCTGCAGTTTATTAGTTGACGTTCGTATGGTCACGGCCATATCAGTCAACATGAGTGCACACATGGCAAATTTTGTCATCACTAGTACACTCACAGAAAATGTTATGTCATCATTAATACCCTTACAACATTGTTGTCACTATTTAGGCAAACCCTTCTTGCCCTCCCTTCCTATCAGGACTGAACTTGAACTTGAAGGGCATCAGGAGTGTCAGTATTCATCCCAGCGACCTCAAAAACTATGGATTAGACACTAATATCTATTGTTTTTGCTTATCTTACATGTCACCCCCTTCTCACCCCCTCCCAATCGGGGCTGAGCTTGGACTTAAATGGCATCGGGAGTGCCACTATTTATCTCAGCGACCTGAAAAACTATGGATTAGACACTAGTATTTGTCTTTTTCTGTAATTTTCACATTTCCCCCTTCCCCCACTGTCACTTTGGTGACAGTGATGTCTTAATCCCACTGTGTTCCTTCCCAGATGGTAGGTAGTATGTATACCAAGATTGGTTGAAAATGCTCAATGTGTTTAAAAGTGTATGGGGAACATACACACACACACACTTCTGTTTATATATATATATATATATATATATATATATATATATATATATATATATATATTCATATGAACTGAGCTTTATACTTATGAATGTTTTATAATAATTAATTTCTTTCAGGGTTTTATGAATATACTTATATCTATGTATGTCTGTGGATTTTTACATTTAATATGCTGAAAGGTTATAACTTTGAATTGGGAATTCAGAACCTCTTAGTATCCATTTTATGATTTTACTGAATACTATAACTACCTTATGCTTAGTTATGGGAATGATCGTTATGGCCAGGTGATAATGCACCTATTGGAGGAAGAAGTTTTTAATGCTGTAGGTGGATACTAGAGTTAAAACCCCAAGGTTAAAACCCCACTTGGTAACCTACTTCCCTCGTTATTTAGGCCATATGTGGGAATTTGAGGATAAGTACTTGAAACCAGGCTATGTCTCACGGAAGTGGAGAAAGAACGCTAGCCTCAGGGAAGTGGAGGAAGAACACTAGAGTGGTCAGATCACTTAAACAGTTTGTTAGCGCACAAGGTGTCACTTTCAGCGTTATACAATATTTATTAAGTCTAGGCGATGCCATTCATAGAAAGAGTTGAGGAACGCCATGGTTAAGAAGATTTAGTTAAGTATGCACCAGAAGGCTGACATGCAAGAAAGATATCAACTGATGAAGAAGCCAGAAGAAACGGAGCATTTGCATGTTAAATATCCCTTGAGGTTGATAGCTTTACTTTGGGAGGTGGTGGGGAGGGGCGGCTTTCCAAGGTAGAGAATGGGCAATCCAAGTCCAGAGTTCTGAGCCAATTAACATGTTGCTGGGTTTGGAAGTTGGGTAAAATTCGTTGGTATGTTGGGCACCTGCCTGAGAAAAACCACAGGTAACGAGTATTTAGGCTCCGACTTCTTTTAGTGCTCATGTGGTTGATTTGCCAACACCCTGGACTCTCACTTGAAAGACTGGAATGTATATATATATATTATATATAATTATATGATTATAATATATATATATATATATATATATTATATATGATATATGTGTGTATATATATATTATATATATGATATATATATTAATATAGATATAATATATTATATATATTAGATATATATATATAATTGATGTATATATATAAGGATATTTTGCTAGCATGAGTAACTGCAGAAAAACACAACACAAGGGTGTATGCTGTATCCGTGCTTTAACTGATGGCTCGTGGATAATCCTGCGCAGAACAGTTCTACAATTTTAGCTGCATCATTCACCGTTACTCACCGTTACAGAATTGTCCTCATTAGTGAGTTGAATCCTTCTCTGTACAATGTACAATCCACATTTATCTTGCTTGCACTATCTTGCATCACATCATTCATAGGTCCTCCTCACCTCTTTTATCCTACTACTTCCAAATTATACAATATGCTGTCATTCTTCCTGGCTTGTGGATGGTGGAATGGGACCTTTTCCACTTTATAACGCTTTTCTTTTAATTTGCCAGTTTGCCTAGTACTGTATTCTTGAGGGAAAATGTAAGATAAGATCAGTGAATCCTGTTTAACTGTATGATAGAGCAACCATTGAAAACAATATATGGAAAATGTGCACAGAATAGTCATTTAGTATGTGTAGTTGCTACTGTTAGGTTCTCTGAAAAGACTGTCTCTGCTTGACTTTTGTACTGTTACTTTTACTTTTATCACTTATAGGATATTTTCCTTTCAGTTCACTGGTGTTGCACCGTAAGATTTTATATTTTCGGTTTTCAGCAACTTTTTGGCGGAGATTGGTAACCCTACGCTATATTTTCACATTGTCTGTGATCCGCTACGTTGATCTGCTTACAAGGTAAGTATATACTATGATTTATATTATAGGTCAAGTTAAAGAGGAGGCAAGTTTGATAAAGTTGGATGGTAGAAGCGCATATGAAAATATAGTGGTTGATTATTATTTTTCTGGATATGAACAATATGGTTGTTGGCATGGAAAACAATTGTTTAGTATGCCAATGATGCAACACGTGTTTTTCTAGTAAAGTTTCCTCTTATGAGAAATGAAGCTGACTACAGTCTCATTCATGACACAAAGCAGATTAGTGAATGGTGTAGTTTGTAGGTTATAAGGTTGAACTCCAGTTGATGGACTGTACTGAATAAGTCTGAAGCTTTGACAATACTTGATATAACTTTTCACTCACATTTTACTAATGAAACTGTTAGCAAATGCTGCATGGAAGTTAGGAATTATAGTAAACTCCTCAGATTTGCAGGGGATGTGTACCACTTGCCCCAGCAAATAGCTTAAATCTCTCTAAAAATGCTTAGAACTGCTTATTTTGATAGTTCAGACACAAATAAAAAATCTCTAAAAGTGCTTATACCTGAGAATTTTGATAGTTTTATCACAAAAAGTGCATTTAATCATGAAAATGAAATGGAAATATAGTAATTAATGAATATTTCTCAGTGAAAAATACTACAAATAGGCGAATATCCTGCGAATAATGTGTATATATGTCCCATAGAGAAATCTGTGAATCCTTGCAAGCCTGTGAATCCAGGGAGTTTACTGTGTATGTAAGACCTCATATCTTTACAACAGTGATAAAACCTGGTTTAGGTCATTTATCTTTCCTTTTCTAGAATGATATTCTCTGGTTCATGGTGGTAGGTTTCTGTTTCATAACACTATCAGTTATCATATGGACCATCGACATGGATCATGAACTATTGTTTGTCAATTTTTCATAATTTTTATTTTAACAGAGAGCTTTTGCTGTCACAGTTGATCCCTGTTCCTCTTTTCCTGCGTTGGGTAACCAGATTTGCTGAACACCGGGCAGTATGCAGTATATGTGGCAAGCTGTCAAACTTCTAATTTCCTGAGGTCTTGTATGTCTCACACCTTTGGACTGTGGAACAATCTACCTGAAGATAGTGTGCAATTAGAACGTCAAAAGTTCAAAGAAAGATGCAGTGCATTAATAACTCAAAACTAGTCACCTTGTATTTCAATCATTTATCTATATGTTTATCTATTTATGTAATATTTTATTCATTCATCTTTTTTTCTTTCTAATAACTGATTTCCTTTATTTCCTATATCTTTTGCGACGTCATTCAAATCAAAGCCACATTCTTTGGAAGCTTGAATTTCAAGTTGATGGCCCATGTAGGCTGTTTCGATATGAATAGGGGTTTATCTTCTGAATAATCCTAAATACAATAGTAATTATAATATGATGAGATTGTGAGATGAAGTGTGAAATTCCATGACGAGTTCAAGTACAGAGGAGAATGATTGTGGGCATCCGAAAGTATGGAGAGGAAATGAGATCAGTAGTTGAAGGCATGGATAATTTTAAACGTTAGTAAAAATGGAAAGGGGTCTATTTGATATTTATTGAAGGAGATCATGTGCAGGCTTACAAGAAAATTGTTATGGGAAGTGAGGGAGAATAAGAAGGCACATAATAAAATTGTAAAGCAGAGAGAAAGGTTGAAAGTAAAGTAAGGTATACATGGAGAAATGCCCACTGAAGTGAATGCACCCCTAGGTCTGCTGAGTGAGTGTAGTGAAGATCTGTTGAATGTGGAGGATAAAAGAGGAGTAGAACCGGATGATGAAAGAGTGGAAAGGGCTAGTAAGTTTGAGACTGCTATGTGACTGTTAATGTAGTAAGGGAACTTAAGAAGTTGAAAACTGGAAAGGCAAGTGGAACTGTAGGAAATACCAGGGATATGCTGCAGTATAATGGTGATGCTGTGATGTAGCAGTTGACTTAGGTATACCGGGTATGTTTCAATGAGGGAAGGGTTTTGTAGTAATGGATGAGAGGAACAATTATTCCAGTGTATAAAGGAAATCTCAGCAAAGGAAGGTGTATTGTAGGATTTTGACCGAGAGATTAGTCCAGATGCAGTGAGTGATAGGAAATGAAAAATGTGGACTCTATTTGTAAAGGCACAATATTACTTTAAAAAAACAGTTATGCACCAACAGTTGGAAACGGGATATAAGAATACCTACGGTAAGAAAACTCAGCAGGAGAAAATTGTGTATTTATTCACAATATAAATATATATATATATATATATATATATATATATATATATATATTATATATATATGAATAATGAAAAAGGACTTGCCTTCTCATTTAATGCACCATAGTAGTAATAAGAAAGAAAAGCAAAGTAAATGAAGATAAGAGGGATTTGCAGGATAGGTATGAAATATGTATATACTCGTAAGTAGCTTGTGAATTATTAATACTGGAACTGTACATAGAAAACACAGATGGTTCCATTCAAGGTGGGACAGCCAATCTGTGGTATGAACTTCCTAAGGGCAATGTCGATGGAGGGCCACTGCCCTACCAAATCATCTGAAGGTGACTTTTTCACTAGGTAAAATGTGTGATGCTTCTTATCTCTCTCCTCTCTCTCTCTCTCTCTCTCTCTCTCTCTCTCTCTCTCCCTCCTCCAGGCTGTGTCATCTGTTGTTCTAGCTCTAGCCTTCTGTCCTCTTATATGCTGTCGGTCCATTCTCTCTGCCCTCTTATCTGATTGTACTAGGGCAATCCTATGGGAGCTTACACACCACTACAAGGTTTTTCTTACATAGGGATTCTTGCAGTGTTTGTTTCCTGAATGACATGGAAAATCATTTATCAGACCACGTCAGACTAGAAGCTTTTAGTAGCTTTGTGGTAAAATTTTGCATCATCCAGCTTTGGATTTTACCAATTGTTCCAACGCAGACCACGTAGGGCTATGAAGTGATGAGAGGAGACACCGAGGAGCGAAGATAGGCCCAGGACAATACCGTACTGGACTTCCACACAACTTGTGCTTATTATAAAGAAGATTTTTGTTTTCATTAGTACACCTTCTTAGCCACAAAAGTCACTACCCATTAAAGCGTTTTCATGGTTTTAGGTTTGTGAACTGTGTTTATAAATGCCTTGAATAGGTTTATCATAGATTTGAATGAGGCAATGTTGAAAGTGCTAAAGTTATTTGTGATGGAAGCAAGGCCTGTTTTACCAAATGCAAAGTGATAGTGGGGTAAGTCTCCATGGCCGTTAATTATCGTAGAGGCTGGAGTGACTTGAGAATTCAGAGAAAGGAAATTAGTAGAAGCTAGTACAAAGCTGGTGGCTAGGAAAATAAACTTTGAAGGAGATGAGGAACGCTTGATGCCTCCTTGTGATTCTGTGCTGATTGTGGTGAGTGATGTGGAACTGCAGAAAGTTTTTGAAGAGTTTGACAGTGTTTGAAAGAGGAGAAAATTGAAAGTAAATATGAGGAAGTGTAAGGATACGATGGTAAAAGGAAACCATGAAGATGGAGCAATGACTGTTAATAATAGTAGTGGAAGATAGTCCGGGGCCCAAACCCTTGATTTTTGAGGAACCTGGATTTGCCGGATAAAGTTTTTTTCTCTGCTGTTTCTTGCAGCCTGGGAGTAGCTCTTTAAGATTTAGGGGGTGCCCAGTCATATCCCTTGAGCATTTCGAGATATTAAGTCCTTTCCATCTGATTATTGTAGGACGCACCCATAATCGAAAAAAAATAATTTTCTGTATTTCTTATTGAATTATATCCGCCTGGGGTTTAGGTATTTTCCTATTGCTTTCTGTATACTAATATTTTCCAAAATATTTACTATGTATATTTCAAGCCATAAAATTGATAAAAGAAAACTTTATTTTATACTGAAATGATGGCGGAGGAGGTGATCCGCAGCCTGTTCATTGGTCATCATTTCACGACTGCAGATGACATGATGTAAGCGTTAGATCAGATTGCCACTGAGAGCAGGACAGTGAAACTGTGGGTTGAGATCTTTGTCAAGCCTGTATTGTTGATGATGAGGTATATCAATACTGAACACGAGGGTGACTGGCTTCTTCATCTGGCGACATTCCGAAAGATGCTTCTGTATTATTTCACAGCGGGTCACGTCAATTATGCTCGGTATGGTCTATACTATGTCTGTTCCATAGATAAACTCCCATCTCATGTTGAGCGCCTCTTCCTGAAAGGACAACACATCACGTACCACGTACGTGGTATTTGGAATGGACTCGAGCGACCAATTCATAGAATCGACCTTCATGAGGTACGGACATGGTTCAGGAGGGATCATAGGCATAACACTTAAGCAGAATGCACTGAAAATATGGGCACTTAGTTGTCACATCTGCTGTAGGATGGAATCCCAGATGCTAGAAATGGAAGAGGAGACGGAGGTCAGCAGGATCCAGTTGCACTACAAAGAGGAGGGCAAGTCAAGGATTCAAGCTGATAGAAAGGACAGGGATGGACTTCGAAGTAAACTTGACTCGAGCATGGATCCCCTTGACCCCAAGCAGTATCCAGATGGAAGCATTGTCAACATCGTCAGTGGGAAGATAGCCCCAGCATTTGTCAACATCAAAAATTCAGTACTGATCGTAGAGGGAATGTTGGAAGGTTTTGAGAAGACTTGGCCAGGAGGGTTTTATAGCACAATCTCCAAGAAAGTGGAGACTATGGCAGCATCATGCACGTCTGTCAAGATTGGTGACTCAGAAGTGTATGATCTGAATGCCATCTACTCAAGAGTCATTGCATTGTTATCTAGTGACCGAGAGATTGATGTGAAGGATGTCCTCTCTTATGAGCTTCCTTCTGTCTCACGAAAAATGGAATGAGGATTGGTAGATCAAAGTCCACACTCAAGAGATCGCTTCAGGTAGAATTCTCTTGAAGGAATACTGGTAATGCAGATGTCACTGTCATAGATGGATTGACCCTTCTTTGGACTATACATGGTTGCGTAGCTGATTCTGTTGTGAATGTCAAGAAAAAGATAACTTCATATCTAATCAATAGTGACATCTACCTCATCCTCGACAGATATCATGAGTATAGCATTAAGTCCAGAACACGAGATGAAAAAGAGACAGGAGTTACACGGAAACATCACCTTCTTCGAACAACAAACTTGCCTGGCCAGAAGGTTGTCCTGTTTTCAGTTGTAAACAAGAAACAGCTGATTCAAATTCTATTTGATGAGCTGACTCAAGATAGGCTGTTCCATCTGCAGAGTACCAGAGAACACAAGTTGGTTGTCACAGGCGAGGATAGTTGTCCCCTTCAAGTCAGAAACGAAGAAAGAGAGACTCGGTATGATCTGGAAAGCCACCAAGAAGAGGCTGATATAATCATAGTCCAACAAGTCTTCCATTGTGTTGGGGAGGCCAGACAAATTGCTGTTATCTCTGATGATACTGATGTTTTCGTTCTGCTCCTATATCACTAGCAAATGGCAGGAGTGGAAGCGCCACTTACCATGGAATCACCGAGCAAGGAAAGGGCAATATTGGACATCAAGGCGACGCAGGCTCAGCATAGGGACATTGTGAAGAACTTGTTACCAGCACATGATATATCAGGATGTGATACCATGGCTTGCTACTTCGGCATTGGTAAAGGAACAGTGGTCAAAATCCTGAAAGACGGATGTGACCTATCAGCTGTTGGAAATGTTGATGCATCCCTCCCAGAAGTGATTGCTCAAGCCACTCGTTTCATTTCAACTTGTTACGGGTTCAAGGAAAGCCGAGATATGTCACATACCAGACTGCTTGTGTGGGGAAAAAAGAGCGGGAAAGGCCACACGTCTTCTCCCGATTTAGCTGCCCTACCACCTACGGGAGAGGCATTCATCGAAAATGTGAAGAGGGCACATTTTCAGACAGTCTTATGGTGATCAATCAATGCCAACCCAGAGCTAAGGCCGGAGGAATACGGATGGAAGAGGGACACAGCAAACAAGACACTATGCCCCACTTCTTTACCAGACAACACAAAACCTGCCCCTGGCTACATATTAGAAATGATCAAATGTGGCTGCAAAACTGATTACCCTTGTAGCACAAAGAAATGCAGTTGCAGGGTTAAAAGTTTACCTTGCACCATGTTTAGTGCATGCTTCAGTGTCGGGTGTTCGAGACTTCAGTAGCCTGAACTAGCCACCATACATAATTTAGATTGACAGGGTTTCTCAATCTGACTTTCTGGCAACAGATTTCAGGACTTCTTGTTCTTATGAAATGATACTTTTGAATCAGATAGTTGGCAAGAGGGTTCAAAATAAAAGATCTCTTCCATATACTATGTAGATAGCTGGCATTCTTCTTCGGCCAGTTAAAAATATTGCATGAAAGTAAAGTTGTCGGATTTATCTTACTTGAAATGACTAGAAAAGGGTTAATTCGCTATAGTTTACATGTAGACTTGATGTTGCTGATTGTATTGTATGAATAAATATCAGAGACAATAAATTGAGTGCATTTGATCTGAACTTTTAACATGAAAATATGGAAAAAAAGATGTTTGATGAAAATATGAAGTTTTTTCTCATTATTTGGATGTGTTCGATAGAAAGGGCTTAATATCTCGAAATGCTCAAGGGATATGACTTGGCATCCCCCTACATCTTAATGAACTACCCCCAGGCTGCAAGAAACAGCAGAGAAAAAAACTTTATCCGGCAAAACCAGGTTCACCCCTCTGGACCTGGACTAAGAATGAAATTGGTTTATTCAGATGGGTCTTTGTGAATATGAAAAAAGAGGTGAGTACCAGAATAGTTGAGGTAATAAAGGTTTGGACGGTGTGTGCCACTTGTGGTAAATGTTGTCAGAGAGCAGGGAAGAGCCTTGGATTATTCATGGAAGCCAAGGTACAAATTTGTGAAAGGACTGTTGAACCAACTCTTATTTCGAAATGAAGTGTGGATTTTGAACGAGAATGAAATGAATAATAACAATGCTGTTAAAAGAATGCAGTACAGTAGGTTAGACAACAGAGTATAATTTTGAAATTTTAGGAGGGAGGAGGAAGGTATGACCTGGGCTATATAGATTGGTAAAAAGTGGGAAGCGCGGGAATGCAAGCAAGGGAGAGATGGAGTGTGTGTTACTGCAGATGATCCCTCTGTTTAGGAGGAGGAATCTACTGATGTGGAAGTTTTCTGCACAATGGTTCCTCCACAATTCAGCAATTGAGGTGCGACTGTGACAGGGACTATTTTGTTGTTGTTTCCCCAAGACCACTCCTGTTAAGAGAAATGGGTAAATTAAAAATATTTACTCCAATAGTTATAAAACAAATAACACCTTAATTCTATATAATATAGAAGTTCTGCATTCGATTTGTAACTGCAATGATTAGCGTCACGTACTGATATTTCATTGTTTTTCCACAGCCCAAGAAAATAATGTCCTCTTTAATTACTGATGGCATTTTGAAGAGATTGTTAAAGAACCGATTTCATTTTTGTTTGCATACCCAGTGGAAATGTAAGTTCGTTTGATAATATAAGTAACATTTATTAATAGCTTTTGAATGGCTGACATTCTCTACCTGTTGATAATCAATTAATAATGAGGTCTATTTTGATTGTCGTTTGAAGCATATATGATCAATTGACAATCGGCTTTTAAACATTAAACATGACAACTGTACCGCCATAAGAATTAGGTTTTTCTTCTCATGATAAAAATTGTACTTATCGTGTAAAGCCATTGCTCTCTCTCTCTCTCTCTCTCTCTCTCTCTCTCTCTGAGAGTGAGCTGGGTTCGATATGAAATTTCCCCGGCGTTCCTTTGGTACAGATGTTCTCCATCACAACTCTCACAAAGACGTTGTGCCGTCACCAGGTGTTGTCTTGAGAGCCCCTCCGACGAAGGAGCCAACGAATGAAGGAGGGGAACTGGAGGAAAGGAGAGGAGAGGAGAGGAGGGGAGAGGAGAGTAAAAAGTTGGCTTGGGCAAAAACTCAAGACGGCTTCAAATTAGGGTTTGAAGAGAAACGCTTCTACAATGGGAGATGGGGCTGGGGTGGGAGGCCCTTGGGGCCGGAGATGGGCGCGCAATTGGTCCCTGATGGGAAGGAGAGTGCGATGGGCACCGGAGGAAGAAAAGGCAGCTGGAAAGAGGACTGGAAGAAGCATTATGACTTCTGCCTTCGGTCTGTCTTTTCGCGCTTTGTTTTCCAAACAAACCGTGGGCATCATCTAATTGTTATGATCCTCCCTTTAGTTTTGAGTTAACTTTATATGTTTACATATACTAGTATTATATATTATTATATAATATATATATATATATATATATATATATATATATATATATATATTTGTGTGTGTGTGTGTGTGTGCGCGCGCGTGTGATGGGGACAAAACAAAAGGTTGTGAGGTAGCAACCACACTCCTAATGACTGGACAGGAAATCGTAAAGTGCATTTCTGATGTAATATATATATATATTATATATATATATATATATATATATATATATGAGAATTTGTTAGTAGTAGTATTAGTTTTCATTTTCGGCCTTGGCAGCTGGTCTTATGCTTCTGTGCATTGGTTTGACGTTATTCACAGTGGATATTTACTAAGGTCTATGTTTTTATGTCTTCATTTGCTCATGTCTCATGACTTTCATATTTTGTTTAAGGTTCCTCTTTCTTTGTAGCCTGTTTCAGAAAAGCCTTATCGCTCTTTTCACTGTTATTAGGCTGTGAAAGAAGAAGGTTATTGAAAATGAATACACAAATGCAAGTAAACAAATTTAAATTTATAGGTATAAGCAAGTGATCAGATTTTCTGATGTTTTCCGATGACGCATGTAGTTTCGTAGTCCACTGTCTTCGTAGCGACCATTCGTTCCTTCCCCATGATTTAAAGGTGTGTATTCTTTGACTCATTTTTTGTTATCATTCCGTAATGATAGGATAGATTAAATTAAATCCCGTTACAATAACTTATGAGAATTCCCATTTCTACATGCGGAATTTAAAGCTGAAGTTACTGAGTGGCATTTGGAGATATGCTGACTGTCAAAAACTATTTATATAGAGAATGTTTTTGTATTTTCGCTTTCTATCTAAAGCTGCCGGACATCGGCTGTTTTGCTCTATTTTATGATATTGTTGGATATTTTTATTTGGTCAAGTCTTGCATGCCAAATGCCCCCAGAGTAAAGTCTACCTCATACGTATATGATTCCAATGGTTATGCTCTTTAAGTTTTGTGAAATATGGTCAAGATTATAAGATGTTTCAAATCTTAGGTAATAATAACCATCCAATTAAAATGCATTCATTTATCTTTTTCATGAGTTCTATAAAAAAAAATTTTGTCGGACACAACGTTATTTTATTGATGTTACTATTAAACTAGAAATGTAATTTTCATAGTAACATATGGAATACGAGTCTGCTTTGCAGAGTTAAGGATAAAATGTTTTCACTTTAAAATATGCGCCTCGTTACTTTTAATGTTAGATATGAGTAGGCGTCCACTAACCTTGCGGCATTCTCGTTTTATCATCTAAATAATGGGTCCTCATAGCTTAAATCAGGAGTTAGGAATCTTTCGCTAAGAGTGAATATTTCTATTTGATGTTCTTCTGGGTAAATTTGGCCATCTATAAATTATCTGCGAATTTTGTCATGTGAAGAACAATAACCCGTGTCCTTAA
>NC_061110.1:48910472-48947676 GCF_015104395.2 Macrobrachium nipponense | reverse complement strand
ATAAAGATCAAACCAAGACTTTCAAATTGAGGGGTGACATGGGCCAATGTTGCGAGTTTGATATTTTCTATAATTTTACTGGTAAAAGGCTCTCACTTGCTATCCCGTGCCGTAACACTTGATCTTGAGCTACAGCAAGTAATGGAGTTGGAGGGCCAATTACCATTGTGCATTCCCCATTTTTTTCTTCCCTCTAGGATACATCCAATCCTCACCAACATCACAGATAATCTATGAAAAAAAGCATAGATAGTTAAAACAGGACATTTATATTTGTCTCCAAACTTGGAATATCAAGGAAGAATTATGTACCTCTTACGTTTCCAAGTGCTTACATGCTTAACCCATGTATATTGCGCCATAATAATGCTGTTCCACATATCATAGGAACTGGCCTATGATAAAGAGGTTATCTGTTATTGTAATATTTAAAACTAAACCTTTCCAGCATGGGTAATTGGGATTGTATAATGTGTCGTAATATTACATGGGTAGGCTTATAATAGAGGATACTTGGGATTATAAAAAATTCCCTTATACTTTTATATTACCGACATGTACTATCGACTAAGCAAAAGATGCCACTTCCAAAAGTAAAATATTTCAATATAATTTTTACCACTGCAAGTGAAAAAGCCCAGCTAGTAAATCATACTAGCTGTGTTGCAAATTTAATGACCTTTGGTAGGACTACATTGAAAATTATGTCATTAAAGTACTTTACATAGAAAAATGGTTATGATAAATAAAATTATTATAATGATGGGCCTACAATAAAAAAGGTACACAACTCTGTACAATATGTCATTATAGTGTTGAACTAAATATCCATAAGTTAAGAACGATCCTTTGGCGAACTGCCCATGGTACTATTAACACATGTAAATTATTAGTTTCAGCGGCTGTTACGAAACTTCTTTTAAGTTTCATAAATGTTGTAATGAGTTTCTCAAGAAAGCCTAATTTTAATTTTTTTATAAGCATGGCCACAACCATGAAGAGTTAATTCGTTGTAAGTAAAGCCTAAGGAACAACTGTCATTGTTATTTATGCTGAACTTTGTTTTGTTGTAAAATCTCGAGAATTTCATATCCAAAACAATAAGTAAGAATACCCAACTAGAATAACTATTCATTTTCTGATGCTTATACAATTGAACAATGTATCTTTATTTTACTCATGAATTAAAATAATTAAACTTGGTGGTGCTAAAACTGTTCCGTTACATATTTTCTTCGTGATCTTGACTATTTGTGGAAGTTTTTCTCTCGTCATTTTCATTTTGCTGAATAAAAAACAAGTACAATGTAGTGGCCTTCTGAAAGTGGATGGTGCTACTATGTCATCGGATACCTCACTCGTAGGAGTCTTCAGAGAATGAAATATGGTTATCCTTTCCTCTGTGAAATATCGTGTTATTAGCCCAGTATTTACGCCTCCATGAAAGAATCTGTAATGTGACATATACACGTTCTAATGTTTCCTTATCTTTTAAAATTTTGTGTGCAAATGATTATGAATTATGTTATATCCCTCAAATTTAAACTAGTGAACCCTCTGAAATTATTTTTTATAATCATTTAAAATTTTAAAAGACGATACTTTTGTGGTCTACTCTCATTTTGCGATTTACTCGCACCTGTTGATAAGGACTTATCTGATTTTTCGAATAGGTTATCCAATCAGAATTCTTCTCCTTTATTACTATATAATTAAAATACAGCTATCGGTTACTACTGTTACTTTTGAAAGTTTGAAAGATTGCATTTCCGGGTAAATATCTAAGGGAAAGATAGAGGGAAGGAGGGGGGGATCTACATATCAAATGAACAGATGACGTTTGGATGTACAGTTGGTCTTAGATATTTACTGTAATATTTCCATGATGGGAAAAGGCATTTGAACTGCTTACTAATCTACATTAGAGAATGAACAGGATGGGTGCCCTCAAGATTGCAACTGGTACGCGGATTGGCTCATTTTTTTCAGATGATGATGTAATAAAGTCTGCAAGGAATATTTTAACGTTTAACTGTCTTTGTACAAGAATGAAGCTGAAAGATATTAAAGGCAAATGTCAGGGAATGAAGAGAAATCAAGGTCCATACATTACTAGAAAGATAACGAAAAGGTCACCCGCTTGTCAGTTACTAAGTTTTCTCTCAGTGATTCCAGTTTTCTGATTAAAATACTCTACTGCTCTCTAATAGTATGACTTCCTAAACATTCTCCGCTCATATGGTATAGGCTGCAAAATTGTTAGCAGTCTCATGGACCAACACAGTATTTTGCCTAGATTGACTTGTATCCTGCGCTGAACGTAGTTCTTGGATGCATATTGTCATCATAAAGAAAAGGATTTTTCTACTAATCCAAATACTATCTCATTGCTTTAATTTCTACTGTTCACAATATCTTAAAAATATTGTGGCAAACTATATTGTTCGTCAGTCAATTTACAAAACTTTGGAATGGTGCAAATAGTGTATACATCTTCAACACTTCATTTCGTTTAATACATACACACTCATACTTTATGTATATATATATGTATATATATATATATATATATATATATATATATATATGTATATATACAAATATCTATATATATATTTATATTACATTTTTTAAAATGAACTCTAAAATGCATACTCTACCAAGAAAGCAACGATACACGCAAAACAATATATATATATATATATATATATATATATATATATATATATATATCTATCTATATCTAGATATAGATATAGATATATAATATATATATATAATATATATATATATATATATATATATATATATATATATATATATATATAGAGAGAGAGAGAGAGAGAGAGAGAGAGAGAGAAGAGAGAGAGAGAGTGTGTATAACTGAACAAATTTTATCGTTAATTCTGCTTGGCACAATGTAAGTTTACCTCTATTGCTCTATTTATACGAAATATTTCATACGAAAAATGTCTGGTTAACTTCAACGCGTCCGTTTTAAATTTTTTGCTGTTGTCATTTTTTTAACAAACTGCGATACATTACATCTACGCAGCTTTAAAAATACACCAAAATTAATATATTACCAAGAAAAATAACTATGCACTAGTCAGTTTTAAAGAAATAATGCTGAGTCTAGTGCGGTCGGTGAGAGAAGGCTCCACTGTGGTCGATCGTGTGTGTGTGTGTGTGTGTGTGTGTTCTAACAAGTGTAGCTTTACAGAAACATATAACAGAGTGGTTTCCGTTAAATCCAAGATGAACTCCTACATAAAAAATTCACAAACTTAGCCGTCAATGAACCTAAACAAAGGGTTCATCAGCTTCGTGTTGACCCCTCATGAACCAAATTTACCATTATCTGACACACACTTCTTCTTCTTCTTCTTCCCAATACATCTGAATTAAATTATCTTTTCATATAAACAAACCATCTCATAACATTCTGATCCAACCTTTCACTTATTCTAACATTTGTTCTCCTACATATCTCCCTATTTCGGTACCTTTTCAGTTCTTCATATACCCAATATACTATGAGTACAGCATATCACAACGTTTTCTTCTCTCACTTTCATTCAGAATCAAATATTTCCTTTCATAAAGGAGCACGGTCTCAACTATTCCTTCGTGCATTCTTACCTTTCTTCCAATGCTCTCCACACTCTTCTGTTTACCGTGCATAAAAATTATGTGTAAGCTCCTTTAAAGCAAAATTCTCAGTTCTATAAAGAGCAATATAATTTAGTATCTTAATAGAAAAAAGAAACTATACGATTATAATCTACCGAACGGAGTAAAAGCTTCATAATATGGAAAAATTAATAAAATGTTTCAAAGTGATTCACAATAAAATATTTTATAAGCAGTTTTGTTTACTAGTAAATATTCTATCTATCTCAGAGATTCTGAAAAAAATTCTATATTAAATGTACCAAGATGCGCATAATAGTAGTCTTCAACAAATGGTATGTTTCTCCACTTGTTATTAGATCGGTGCTTCAGTTAGCCTGATAAGTAAACGACCAAAGCGACTTTATTTATATAATAACAGGCAAAAAAAAATTACTAGCATATTGTCACCTTATTATGTTGTAAACATCGATACCGACAAACTTGAGACACTGTGCAATTCTTTGCAATCGAACTTTACATAGATTTGCATCCCAATAAAAACCAAACTTTAGGGTTAGTTAGAAAGTTTACCCAGTTTACATGTATTCATTTTCCGTCATTAATCAGTCCTGAAAATGTTTTGTTAATATTAAAGAATTAGGATAAAATTATTGAAATTATTGTTTTACCTTTTAATAAGACCATGGATGCAAAAGCAGTATTCAAGAGTCCCAATTTCTTTCAGCTGAGAACAACACACCTGAGGCACGTCAGGCAAAGATGGCAACATTCCTTCGTTATCACCTGTTGTCTTCTATGCATAAACAAGATTTCCACCGCTGTTTTTATAAACATTGTATATTAAACTGTTTTTATAAATATTGTATATTAAACTAACTTCAATAAAGATTAAAACCACTTCGCAGTGCAGCAGTTGCTCCAAGTACTGAAATTATTGATCAAACATTTTGCCATTGTATCTCAAAATCATAATCACCTTAAGAGTAATGCTGATAACGCAAAACAAAGGAGATTTCCTTTTTTTCTTCATATTGAAAGAACTACGCCAAAACCGGTAAACTAATCTCGTCATTTTTTACGGTAACAACGGAAATTTGATATACTGCTAGACAGAGAGGGAGATCTATAATGATTTAATAACCGTTTCGTAATGACCTTAAAAAATCACGATCATCAAAGGCAACTCAAAATGAACCGCAGAGAAGAATGCAGGACCATTATCGTACAAAGTTGTCCAATTATCAACGAAACACTCACAAATCACCACCGTTATTGATCAGGAATACGTACTTAAGCTAAATTAATTATCAATTTATCTTTTCGCTGATAAAAGCAGGAAAGAACGGCAGACTATAACTTTTCGTAGTATACATTTATTCATGAATACATGAATACCAGATTAATCAACGTAATATATCACATGCCTATGTCATTTCCCGTAGAGAAAATAGTCAATTGTACTGCGGATATAAGACTAAAAAGGATATCTGTGTCATCAATCAAGTGACTACTGCGACGGTATAAGCCTATTTAATTTAACATGAATTCATTTATGAACTTGGAAAACCAGTGACTGTCAAAAAACCGGAATAACAATTTATGCAGGCGGCCATATTGGATGATGAAGATATGAAACTTTTGAACATGATTTGGGTATTAGTTTTATCGGAACTTGGACGCCACCTAGCCTTCCGAATGATCAAACTCTACTGAAGGTAGAATGGAAATGTTCCAGATAGACGGTTGTAATGTCCAGGTAACTTTATTTCTATTCAGTTTCATCGCATTCCTTTACTTATAAGGTATTTTTGAAAATTCGAGGGAATTATGCAATACAATGCCATATCTGTCTTTATTAATTCAACAGCAAAATTTCTAGTCAGCTTCCTTCCATTCAGTACTCTCGGATAACGTTGAAAGGTTATTCTCTGTAACTTAAATATCGGCGAATGGGTGCTTGATCTATTTTATACTTTTTTCTGATCAACAACTGCATTCAAAGTCATATATATACAGTCATCATTTTTTCCGCAACGTCTTGCTTCTTGTGAGATCCAAACTGGCTAGTGATAAGGTATTTTAAATATCTCAGAAAAGACAGGACCTTCACCATTTCTAAATCCTCCTCTTCTTCTTCCTCATAATGGGTATATAGTAGTATATATCAAGAGTTGTAATCTCTATACCAGTACTACGTAGTTCGGTGGTCTTCAACCAGGCCGGCGCTTCAAAGCCTTGCGGCCTTTTTTGAAGGTCTGGTAACCCGCATATTGAACAGGGGAGTGAATGTTTACCGAAAGTTTAAGGCTTAGTGAATGTTTAGTGAATCGTAAGGGTTTTGGTGAATGTTTCGTGAATGTTAGTGAATGTTTAGTGTATAAATATTCAGTGAATCTTTGGTGACTGTTTACGGTTTAGTGAATGTTTAGTGTGTAAGTGTTTAGGGATTAATGAATATTTGGTGCATGTCAGTGATTAGTAAATATTTAGTGAGTGAGTATTGGGTGAATTACTTTTTTTTGGGGGGGTGGGAATCAAATGGCAGCAGCATATACCAATGCGGCAATTCGCAAGGTGGCAGGGTTGCCCAATATGAACGATATAGTTAGATTATCAAGACGGAGATGGATGGGGCATATTTTAAGAAGAGAAGATGAGTTAGTCCAGGATGTACCTGAATGGAAACCGCTGAGCAGGAGAGGATGTGGCAGACTAAGAGAAACTTGGTTGATGAGAATACGGAGGGAGGTAGGATCTGAGAATTGGGCTGAGCTCGGAGACATGGCGCAGGAAAGAGACATATAGGTGAATTCATTGTGGCCCTATGCATCCCGTGGGTGCCAGAGGATTAAGGAGTAAGTTAGTAATTCAGTGAATGTTTAGTGAGTGTTTAAGGTTTAGTGAATGTTAGTGTTTAGCCAATGTTTAGTGTGTAAGCTTTCAGTAAATGTTTAGTGATTGTTTAAATTTTAGTGATTGTTAAGGGTTTAGGGATTGTTTAGTGTATAAGTAATCAGTAAATTTGTAGTGTTTAAGTATTCAATGAAATTTAAGGGAGTGTTTAGGGTTTAGTGAATTTTTTTATTGTTAGAGCTTAGCAAATGTTTAGTGTGTAAGCATTCCGTGTATGTTTAACAAGTGCTTAGGGTTTAGTGAATGTTTAGTGAGTGCTTAGGGTTTAGTGAATGTTTGTTTAGTGAATGTTTAGTGAGTCTTCTGAATATTTAGTGAGTACTTAATGAGTGATGAGTGGATGTTGATTTACTGTTTAGTGTTTAAAGAGTGTTTAGGAGTTTAATGAGTATTTAGTGTTTAATGGGTGTTTAGGGTTCAGTGAGTGTTTAGTGTTTAGTGTATAGTGAATGTTTAGTGATTGTTTGGTGTCTACTGAATTTTTAGTGTTTAATGAATGTTTACTATGTTACTGAGTGTGAGTGTATGTTAAGTGTGATTATTGCAAGTGTGTGTTTTGTGAGTGAATAGTAAGCGTGAGCGTTCAGTGAGTTAAGTATATTGTGAATGTTAATGTTTAGTGATTGAGCATTACTATTTAGTTAGTGTTTAGTGCTTGTATGAAAAGAAATCTTGTAATTTACAGGAACCATTTATGGTAGACACTGCTTAGATCCAAGAGCAGATGCTTAGGCCTTTGACCACAATGGTTGGAGTTCTCAGGCCATCCTGTTTTTGTAAGGTAATTTTTCTCTGTGAAGTTGGGTCCAGTAATAATAATAATAATACCAGCAACACTAATAATAATAATAGTAAAAATATCAATATTAACAAATAATAATAAGCTGGTAATAATAATAGTAAAAAAGAAAAAAAAATAATAATAGTAAAAATTCCAGAGAATGCTAAACAAGGCATAACTGCTCATATCGAAAAGATAGAGAACAAGGCTCCAGGAAGAGAGGTCAAAAGAACGCTCTTGCCGAGGCAAAGCAGAAATTCAGATGGAAGAAGATGCGGATCCTGAGGATGAAGAGGAGGGCTGACAGAAGGGATGCATGAAGGACTTGCAAAGAAGAGGTACAAGGAGACGATGACCGAAAGAAAGATTGGATGCAGGAAGGAGACCAGAAAGCTGATATGAGAGGAGATGGAAGACAACAGAGAAGTCAAACGGAAGGACAGCAAGAGCATCGATAAAAAAAAGTCAGATTTCCTAAGAGACAAAAGACGATTAAGCAAGGAGAGAAGGAAGCTATTAGAAAATCATCAACATACCAACTTTGTGCAAGATCGGTTTATTTAAGGGATCCTCCGGAAGACGAATCGCAGATGGAAACCTGTTTCAAGAAATTCTAAGGAATATTAATCTTCGGCGGTGGGAATTGAAACGGAGGAGACCATATGTGTATACCCAGAAACCTTATTGGTTTGATGAGCAGTACCAATGAGTGGAGGGAAGGTGCTCACTGCTGGTTAAACAAAACCCCTCTGCAATGATTTGGTATTGTGATGACACCCCAGCAGTGAGGCATCATTACCGTCAAAAGCGCAAGAGTTTAGAGAGAGAGAGAGAGAGAGAGAGAGAGAGAGAGAGAGAGAGAGAGAGAGAGAGAATATGACTATTTTACTCACGAGAACAGAAGAGAAAGGCTTCCCAAATCCTCAAGATTGCAAAAAGGAAAGCGCCCTTCAAGACACATAGGGAGGAGGACGAACGAACGAACACACTGGCTCCGTCTGTCTCCAAGGAAGGAGGAAGACTTCGGAATCCAGAAGAGAAGAATCGAAGGCTTCGAGACGCACAGTGAGAAGGAAGAACAAACAATTAGAAGCAACCGTCAGATTCTCAAACCAACCTTCAGCATCAAGCGACTTTTACTCAGCCTCGACAAGAGACTCCCATCAAACACAACAAGAAATACAGACAAGCTTTTGGAGAAAACCGAATGTCTGGTTCATAAAATGGACAGTCCATAATATGAAGAAAAGATACAGCCTATCAAAGGACCGTCCACCCAACAGTTAGCGTTCAAAATGAAGCGGAAAATATTCATTTTGAGATCCCCCGAAGACGTGCAAAAAGTGTAAATCCTGTTCCAAGAAATTCCAAATTCTGAATATATATATTTTCAGAAATTCCGAATATATATAAATTCAGAGTCGGGGCGATACAAGACACCAAGAACAAACTAACTGGTCTGGTGAGCGGTGCCACTGAGCAGAAGAGGGAAGGCGCTCATTGCTGGCTAAACAAAACCCCTCTGCAATGATTTGGCCCTGTGATGACACCCCAGCAGTGAGACATCGTTACCGTCAAAAGCGCAAGAGTTTAGAGAGAGAGAGACCTTACCTTACCTTACATACCTTACATCTTGTTCGGGTTGCCCCAGGTCCCACAGTGTGAGGCACCTCTAATGTCTACCAGAGAGTTGCTAGTAAATCTTCCGGTATATTTTGCATCTTCCAATCTTGGATGGTCTGGGATGCAGTTTAGATATTTGTCGAGCTTATTCTTAAACACATCTACGCTCACTCCTGATATATTCCTCAGATGAGCTGGCAACGCATTGAATAGACGCTGCATTATCGATGCTGGTGCGTAGTGGATTAATGTCCTGTGTGCTTTCTTTATTTTTCCTGGTATAGTTTTGGGCACTATTAATCTACCTCTGCTGCTCTTTCCTGATATTTTATTTTAGTTCCATGATATTTTCTGCTATTCCTTCTATGTGTTTCCATGCCTGAATTATCATGTAGCGTTTTCTCTTCTCCTTTCTAGACTATATAATTTAAGGATTGTAGTCTTTCCCAGTAGTCAAGGTCTTTAACTTCTTCTATTCTAGCTGTAAAGGACCTTTGTACACTCTCATTTGTGCAATATCCTTTTGATAGAGTGGGTACCATATCATATTGCAATATTCAAGTGGACTACGAACATATGTTTTATAAAGCATAATCATGTGTTCAGCTTTTCTTGTTTTGAAGTGCCGTAACAACATTCCCATTTTTGCTTTACATTTTGCCAACAGAATTGCTATGATCATTGCCATAACATGTTCCTATTCATCATCACACCAAGGTCTTTAACTGCTTCCTTATTTGTGATTGTCTCATTATTAGGTCACCTATATGCATATAGCTTTCTTTCTCTGTCTCCATAATTTTATTGATTCAAATTTATCAGAGTTAAATACCATCCTATTTACCTCTGCCCAATCATATACTTTGTTAAGGTCTCTTTGTAGAGCGTTCCTATCTTCATCACAAGTAATTTCTCTACTTATTCTTGTGTCATCTGCGAAACTACTCACTACCCGAATCCTTAACATTACTGTCTATGTCTTCAATCATAATAACAAACGGTATTGCAGCTAACACTGTACCTTGCGGAACACCGGGATATTACCTTGGCTTCATCCGATTTCTCGTCGTTTGCAATAACTATCTGTTTCTGTTGTTTAAAAATTCTTTTAACCATTCCTTCCTACTTGATCCACGATATTGTGTTTTCTAATTTTCTTCGCTAATATATTATGGTCTACTTTGTCAAAAAGCTTTTGCAAAGTCTAGATAAACCACATCTGTTTCATTTCCGCTTTCATATTTTTGAATATGTTCTCACGGTGGACTAACAGTTGGGTTTGTGTACTTTTTCCGGGTACGAAACCATGTTGTCCTTTATTAAACTAATTATTTTTTATTAAATGTTTCATGATATTTTTCTTCATTACCTTTCATACACTTTCATAATATGTGATGTTAGACTCACAAGCCTATAATTACTTGCCTCTAGTCTTGATCCACTTTTGAAAGTAGGGGAATATATGCTAATTTGTGCTCATCATAAATCTTGCCTGTATCTACACTTTTTCTTAATAATATTGCAAGTGGCTTTGCGATAGAATGAACTACTTTCTTTAACAAAATAGCAGGCACTCCATCAGCCCTGCAGCAGCTCCATTTTTAATTTCATTAATAGCCTGCACAATATCAGCTTCATTAATATTTATGTCAGCAAAATATTCACTATTTTCATCCCTTGGTTCTATATCATTATCTTCATTATCTATTCTAGGGGTGAATTCTCTCTTATATCGTTCGGCAATATGTTGCAAATTTCCTTTTTTTCATTCGTTAATCTCCCTTCAATTCTTAGAGGGCCTATTTCTATTCTTCTTTTATTCATCTTCTTCGCATATGAGTATAATAGTTTGGGGTTTTGCTTGATATTTAATAGGGTTTTTCTTCCAAGTCCCGTTTTTCATTTTATTTTGATTGTATAATCTTTTGTTCTGCATTTTCTATCTTACTTTTTAGTTATATAACTTTCCATGCATTTTTTTTTCTTTTGCAAGACCTTTTTTCCACTTTCTGATTTTCTGGAACAAGATCCTTCTGTCTCTTGGTATGCATGACTGATGTTTACTTTTCTTCTTCGGTATATATTTATCCACTATTTTCTCTAATATATAATATCTCCGTATTTACCTTTATGTCATCACTTTACGAAATGTTATCCAAATCTTTGTTTAATTCTTCATTTATTTCTGACCATTTTATATTTTTACTGTAGAAGTTGTATTTTCCATATCCTTCCCACTTTTTCATTTCTTGCTTATCTCTGTTTTTCACTTGCTTTGGAATGGACTGTTAATTCTATGACAATTATGGTCTGAAATATTCGCATTATAAACCTTATTTATTTTCTTTAACATAATTCATCTCGTTCACAATACTAGGTCTAAAGTATTTTCCTTTCTTGTTGGCAGGTGATTTATTTGTTGAATGTTGTATTCTAGTAGCATATCTAATAGCTTTTCGAATTGCCTCTTATCTTCTGCACTACTATTACTCTCTTTTTTTATATGTATAAGTACATCCACAATCTCCTATTCGTTCTTTTCCAGTCTACGAAGGAAAGTTGAAGTCTCCAGATAGGAGAATAGTCCAGTCCTTGTGATTTCTACATATATCATCCAATTTTTCTATTATTAAGTCAAACTCTTTAGTATTAGGAGGTCTATATATTACTATGTTCATTAATTTTTCAGATTCAAATTCTACCGCTATTAGTTCACATTCTGAGTTACTATATTTCTCATAAATTTTCCTTGCTTTTGTCTTTCCCATATATTGCGGTTCCCCTTGATTCCTATTTTTTATATCTGATCTATAAGTTTGGAACCCTTTTATTTGATCTTCATTCCCAGAGAGAGAGAGAGAGAAATATGACTTTTACTTAAGAGAACAGAGAGAGAGAGAGAGAGAGAGAGAGAGAGAGAGAGAGAGAGAGAGAATATGACTTTTACTTAAGAGAACAGAAGAGAGAGAGAGAGAGAGGAGAGAGAGCGAGAGAGAGAGAGAGAGAGAGTTAGAAGAACCCTTTTACTTAAGAGAACCCCAAGAAGAGGCTTCCCAAATCCCCAAGAATCCCAACAGGGAAGCGCCCTTCAAGACACACGGGGAAAAGGACGAACGAGCGAACACACTGACTCCGTCTGCCTCCAAGGAAGGTGGAAGACTTCGAAATCCAGAAGAGAAGAATCGAACATTCCGTCAGATTCTCAAACCAACCTTCAACATCAAGCGTCTTTTACTCACCCTACACAAGACACTCTCCCATCAAATAGAACAAGAAATAAATACAAAAGCTTTTGGAGGAAACCGAACGTCTGGTTCACAGGGACCGTCCAAAATGTGAGAAAAGATACAACCTATCAAAGGACCGTCCACCCACCAGTTATTGTTCAAAATGAAGTGCAAAATATTCATTTTGGAACCCGCCCCCCCATAGAGGGTATAGTATATATATAACTAAGGTGACTGGTAAATATGTTCCGTTACAACAGAATTCCATCTAATAAAAGAAGCCCATAAAAACGCCAGAAATATATAGAGAAAATACTATATTCCAGAGACTGGTGTCTCCCTCTTCAGGTAGAGGAATGAGAAAAGTTACAGAAAAGGTGGTATTTAATCCAAGAGATACATCCACAGGTAAGCCAATTTAGGTCACTCCGAAAGATAAACTTTTCTCATTCATCTACACGAAGAGGGAGACAGCAGTCTCTGAAATATATTACTTTCTCTCTAAATTTTTGGCGTTTTTGTGGGCTCCTCTTATTGGATATACCTAAAGTTGCGATCTCTATACCAAGGTCGGCGCTTCAAAGACTTGCGGCCAATTTTAAAGGTCTGGTAACCCACAAATTGAACAGGAGGGTGTGTCAGTATTCAGTGAATGTTTACAGAGTGTTTAGGGCTTAGTGAATGTTTAGTAAATCTTTATGGTTTTATTGGACGTTTTGCAAATATTAGTGAATTTTTAAAGTGTAAATACTCAGTGAATGTTTAGTGAGGTGTTTAGGGTTTATTGAATGTTTAGTGTGTAAGTGTTTAGGGATTAATAAAGGTTTGATGCATGTCAGTGTTTAGTAAATGTTTAGTGTGTAAGTATTCAGTGAAAGTTTAGTATGTACATATTCAGTGAATGTTTAGTGGGTGTTTAGGGTTTAGTGAATATTAGTGTTTAAGTGTGTAAGCATTCAGGGGAGGTTTAGTGATTGCTTAGTGAATGCTTAGTGTGTGTAAATATTCAGTGAATGTGTCATAAGTGTTTAGGATTTAGTGAATGTTTAGCATGTAAGCGTTTGTGGATTAATGAAGGTTTGATGCATGTCAGTGTTTAGTAAATGTTTACTGTGCAAGCATTCAGTTACGGTATCAGTATTCAGTGAATGTTTAGGGTTTAGTAAATGTTTAGTGTATAAGTAATCAGTAAATGTTTGGTGTTTAAGTTTTCAATGAAAGTTTACTGAGTGCTCAAGGTTTAGTGAATTTTTGTGAATGTTAGTATTTAGTGTTTAATGACTGTTTACGGGTTCAGTGAATGTTTAGTGTATAGTAAGTGTTTAGTGAATGTTTAGCGATTGTTTAGTGTTTAATGAATGTTTAGGATTAAGTGAGTTTTAGTGAATCTTCACAGAGTGTTTGGGGTACAGTGAGTGTTTAGTGTTTCATGAGTGTTCTGTGAATATTTAGTGTATAGTGAGTGCCTAGTGAGTGTTGGGTATTCAATTAGCGTTATTGAGTGTGAATGTATGTTAAGTGTGATTATGTAAGTGTGTGTTTAGTGAGTATTTAGTAAGTGTGAGTGTTCAGTGAGTGTAAGTGTATTGTGAATGTTATGTTTAGTGATTGTGCATAACAGATAGTTAGTGTATAGTGACTGTGGGCAAAGAAGTCCTGTAATTTACAGGCACCATTTATGCTAGACACTGCTTAGATCCAAGAGCAGATGCTTCGGCCTTGACCACAATGGTTGGAGTTCTTAGGCCATCCTGTTTTTGTAAGGCCATTTTTCTCTGTGAAATTGGGTCCAGTAATGATAATAATAATACCAGCAACACTAATAATAATAATAATAGTAAAAATAGTAATAAAATAGTAATAAAATATAGTACTATGAGCCAGACCTTTCAATATGGCTGCCCGAGGTCACACGATCGGCAGGGAGGTCGCCACTCCAATGATTGACGCTCTATGTTCATCCTCCATCTTCTCCTCCCTCTCTCATTCCTCCCTATCTTGTCCTCTCCATACTTCCTTACTTCTTTCTCCTTTAGATTCTCGACCTCACCCTTACTCCTCATCCGTTTACCTTCTATACTCTGTTTTTTTCCATCTGTCCATCCGCCTGTGGTGTTTGCGCATGGTAACACTGCGTCCCGGGCTTTAAATAACATCCTATTTCGAATATTAACGGTGTAATTCGCATACAGTAAACTATTAAAACACTTTTCAGTTGCAAATGTAAACCAAGATATCCTTTTATTTTTCTAAAACTTACACATAATGTAACTATTTAAAGCCCGGGACGCCGTGTTACCATACGCGACCACCATAGGCGGATGGATAGATGGAAAAAAACAGAGTATAGTCTCTAATCCTGATGAATAATACCCTCCTCTGTCTAAGATTCGAGAGGCCTCAAGACAGAACCTTCTACGCTGCTATATCGCCCTGTAGAAATAGAACCCAACAATTACAGTTGCTGTTAGACCTAATGTTCGTGGAGAATCTACAATTATCACAAGAGGTCGGGCAACCTTGGACTTCCTGAATGCCAACAAATATTTCAAACTCATACACCTGGAAAAGAAACTCACCTCGATTATCATGTGTGCCCTACCAATCCTTCCTTTGGGTTCATTTTAAGGAACTCCCCTACATCGCCGATGATCGGAGAGGTAAAACACAAAAGGATGCTCAAGGAACCTGTTCCCAGCGAAATAAGGTTTAGTATATGAGAAATATTCCCAAATGAGGAATATACTTCAGAACCTCTGAGATGCTTCCGTTGTGAACGTTATGGACACCACACGGGACTTTAAAAAAGTCAAACTGATATCTTATTTACTGGAAATGTTCAAGAAAAATGAGTCGATCACCGAAGTGTCCAAACTGCTCTGAACCCCATCATGTGTGATTCATATGATGTAGTCTTAGATCAGCTCGCATGAGACATTTAGACGTAAAAATGCAACAAAGATAAAATCATTACGTCAGGCACCAGAACCTAAATTAGCACTTCAGCAATAAGCATATCTCCAAGCAACACTGCAAATATACAGCAAAATACAATCGATACTCTTGTAAAACCAAATTGACAACTTAAAAAGTCACCAAGAATTATTCCATTGCATTTACCTACTCCAAGTCAGATCCTTCACGCAAAACCCATATCTCCGACTTTTGTACCTCCTTCCACTAGTGCACTCCTAAACCTTTGAAAACTGTAAAACTAGCCGGTGAAGAAACAGTGATAGTAACTACACCCCTGAATAAGTTACATATCTACTGTGACCCTATTTAGAGCCAGTTAAAAAAAACTAATTTAAAAACAAATGCGAAAGATATAATCGAATATTTTGTCACCAGCAGACCAAAAAACCGTTCAAAAACAAATTTCCTGCCTTTTAGGTATTCCACTGTCACCAACCTCTCTCGGTGAACAACACTTTAGCTGTTAAATCATTATGGGCGACTTACTAATGTTATGTCTTAACTATTCAGTCTCCCACTGTCTAACGACCGAAACTTCAATTATCGATCTGGCTTCCACTCAACTGTTTAATGCCTCGGCGAAGGAAGAAACAAAAAACAGTTAAACAATCTTGCACTCTCCTCCTCAGAGGGCAAACATAGGCCAAGAAGACCTACTATGAGATTCAGGGTCTCTGTAACACGGTTTTTTGGACTTTGCTCCTTGTCAAAGCATCGGATGTAGCTGAAAGTTGACATAGGTATATTTTACAACCACACACAAATTTTGTCAGCATTATCAATAACCTAAACCGATGGTTTTGATTTTTAAAGAGTAAAAATGAACTAGCCGACGCCACGGCCAATGATTACGAGCCAAGAGTCGAAAAACACTCATTACGTAAGCAAGGTAAACAAACACCTCTTGACTAAATGTTGCCCCGCCCATCCACCAGACAGAAATGCCATCGGCTCTGAAACCCAAAGACTTTATGAATGGCGGAACGATACATAGATGTGGATGGGGTATCAGTGCTAGCGTAGTAATACTACTGTAGCAGTAGTGCCGCAACTGTATAGCAGTAATATACATGAATTAAACGTTTAGACCAACTGCTGGGATCCTTGAGGATCATTTAGCACTTCTTACAACTACTCGAGAAATTAGTTTTTATAGCCAGAAGTTAAATTTTCTAATCCAACAATGCCCATGGTAGCCTTCAGTGTTATCCTGAATTATAACGAGGCGAAAGTGGGTGGAGCCTCATGAAGTCACCATTCTGACGATAATTATTGGTGAAGGTTTAAAGCCAATATACGGTACCGGCTATTTTTTTCAGTAAATAGGTAGATAGCCAATAAATAAAATTGCTTGACATAGGATATAACAGTTATCAAATCAAGCTTGTCTACTATGTTTTTGGTAATTACCAACTATTCCCTACATCTTGTCAATCTGATCGTGACCTATAAAGTAGACTGTAATTTCTTTTTGTATTTATTAACATATTTTGTTGGTTTGTTCATTATGACAATTATCAGTGGGGAGGTTCCAGAGTTCATAAAGGTGTACTGCTTTGCTTGTATTTAAATTTGTATGTCATTGTTGCCAGAGGTTTAGCCTTCGTTACGTATAGCCAATCATCCATCGAGAAACAGGGAAGAAATGATGTCATAAGTTACGTAACGAGTGCGTTCGAAACCTTATCTCTGAGTAAGTTGGCCCGTCTTCAAAAAAGGTCACTTTTACATTATAAGTACCAAATTTATTCAACCTACGTAGTGCAGAATAAACTCAAAATTTATGTGTTGATATAATATGTATTCTGAATAAGCGTTATATTTATGAATGCATAGATAAAAAGTTTATTGCGAAAAAACCGTGTTACAGAGGCCCTGAATCTCAGTAGTAAATATACTGACGGTACTCAGCTTTCATCGAAGGGCATACACAACAACGAGTCTTACCTTCAGTCAGGTCACAAGTTCAATTCTTTTCAAACTTGAAATCTTTCCGCTTCCTTCATCGATCCTCTGCCACAGAAAGATCGATATTTCTGAGATTATCGCATCATTCTTGGAGCAGGTGAACACCGCCATTCTATCCCCGTAAGTTTTCCTTATTTTCTTACTTTTTTTTTTCCTTGAGGCATATTTTTTTCCGATTCTATGTACAAGTTTATTAGAAAGATGGAAACCTAACTGAATGTACCCATACCCGACAACGGAAAATATAAGAAAATATAAGAAAATTAATTCTTCTGAGGCAGCAATCAACTTTAATGACATGTTTTCGTGAAGGTCTCCCTCACTAATATAATAATAATAATAATAATAATAATAATAATAATAATAATAATAATAATAATAATAATAATAATAATAATAATAATAAACTTTACCTTTCTAACCTGGTGATGGTATGGTAAAAAAATAAAAATCCTGTCTCAGTTACGTAGAGAATACAACACAAATCAAAGCCAATTTTATGTTTCCCACAACATAATAGTTCCCAAAAGTCTTCTTCAAAACGCCCGTGATCCTTGCACTCTGCTCTCCATAAAATATTCATAGATATACAATAGAAGGCCAGATAGGGATTCTATAAAACTATGAAGACATTTTTTATCCTGATGCGATATCTATAGCCAGCACGGCAAAATGGAGTTTTAGGGAAACATTGTTTCTGCTCTCGGGTTCAGTGTATCTGTATCCCTAAGATGTGGTTGCTATGTTATCGAGTTTTCAAGCAAAACAATGAAACTGTTGTAGCCATCCCTCAGCTTTACCTTCACACAATCTGCACTTGACACCGCATTAGTGCGTTAACTTCGTAAAATTGCCAAGCTACATTTTATAGATGATACTTTATTATATTATAGAGTAAAACATGCACGACCTACAACAATTATGGACCAGGAAACAACTATGCAGGGTTTTGTAAACATCGGTTTGCATGGAATATAAAGCACGCACCACGAAGCATAACGGCCCTTGTGATGGACGTCAAGTGCACCATCATCATAGGATAGGCCAGAATTAACTCAGTGTAATTGTGAACACGACAGATTAATTTGAGACATTTTCGTCTCAGTAAAGCACAAACGTTGTCATCTAATATATTTATATGAAACCGGTCCTTTAATACATTAAGAATTATCTCAGTACGTCATACATGAGTCAATGATATGTGGAACTTCAAAACCCTGCGAAAATTCAACTGATAAAAACTTACAACTAAAAACTACTATGAAAATGAATGAAGAATCATAAACGAGTACACTTTGATCCCAAACTACGTGCTGCTAACATAAATGAGTATCTTGCAAAAGCTATGTCAACCACAGGAAAAAAGGAGGAAAAAACAAAATATGAACACTAATAGAAGCTCAAATCCCGTTTCGCAAATTGAAGATATAAACTGTATATGCAACAACCTTTGTAAAACAAAAAGATAGTCGATAAATGCGACCATATAAATCATATGTATGTATGTATGTATATATAATATATATATATATATATATATATATATATATATATATATATATATATAAATATATATATATATATATATATATATATATATATATATATATTTATATATATATATCGATGTACTCCACAGTACGGAGGAGGAACCAGAAGAAAAAGGAATTGAATTTCATAATTTGTCCCAACGGTTTCGCTTTCCATCAGTCCTCTTCCGTGGAACTTGATTGACACTATAATCACTTTAAGAAAAATACGCCGGACAACATTTGACTTCAATGCATAAAACATAAACAAGTAAAAATGGGTAACGATGCTTACAACTGTTACACAATAATATAAAATGCAAATTGTCTAGAAAATAGTTCGTCCACCAGAAAAGGTTAACAGTCTAATGAGGCTAAATAGATAACTGATGAATACCAAAGTCAATTTGTAACGAATTTGTACTGATTTTTCATGAAATGTAGAAAGAGCGAGTCTGTCTTGAATAAACCTACACTACCATTAAAGCTATTGTTTTCGCTATATTGAATACTAGCTATTTCTATTGAATTTCTCTCGATAAAATCAGTGTTTCTGAACAAGATTCTTGCTTGAGGCTAATGAATTGGATAAAAACACTAACATATTTTCTAATGACACTGATTCTTTGATCTGTAGCGATACTATAATTATACTGTGCAATACTTTTCTCAACAGTCTTTGCTGATTGTCCAATATAAAATTTATTACAATCACAAGGAATTATGTACACTACCCCGTTATCGTATATAGGGCTGTTCTTAGTAAAGTTTCCCAATGCTATTGCGACCGGAAAATGGAGCAGTTAAATTTAGTAATCTAAGTAGGTGGATAATATAATCGAAGGCTGGCGTTCATGGCAAAATAGCATATTGCTATTAAAATTCCTATTTCCACTAGTAGAATCAAAAGGTTTTTGGGCTAGCGAGAAACATTCATGTATAGCATGTAGAATAAAATTGCGTATATATATATATATAATATATATAAGTATATATATATATATATATATATCTATATATTTTATATATATATATATATCATATATATATAGATATAGTCTATATATATATAGTATAGAGAGAGAGAGAGAGATAGAGAGAGAGAGAGAGAGAGAGAGAGAGAGAGAGGAAAGAGTAGAGATATATATATATATAATATATATATCTATATATTATATATATATATATATATATTTGTGTGAGTATGTATGTACATATATATATAATATACATACATATTTACACGATAACTAATCTATGCTGCAATACTAACAAGACCTCGTCTAACCGACTGATTCATTCGTATTCAAATACTAAGCGCATTCCTACTAACAGAAAATAAACATATTCCTTAATTCGATTAGTTTCAAATGTCTGATTTAACGGATCACTTCGATTCATTTATGCAAAACGAAAATTGGTTAAAGCTCCTAAGCGAAAGATAAAGAGAGAAAACGACGTCTCGTGGGATGAGAGGGAATCTTAAACGGAGATATTGAGGAAAAGAGAAACGACTAATACCGAGTGAAAGATGGATACGAAAGATGATTGGCAACAAATAATTTTCTATACAGTTGCGTTGCTAGATGCCTGTATGCTATCTGTTTATGGGATACGTTACGGACGAACCACTTTGCCAGCATCATTCCATGGTGAGTTTTTCAAATCTGTTAAACATAACTGTAAAAAGAGTTGTATGTTTTCATCACGTTCATAATAATTTTGAGCTACAAATCAGGCCGCTATCAAAGATCGTTTTAAGTTCCAGAAAACTGCAAATAACACTAGAAAATTCTCTCGTCAGTTGCTTAGAACACTGTAAATGACCTATGATGTTCACTCGGTAGAATAGCCCTTTTTAGTTTTCTGTAAAAGAAATCTATCGAGATAGCTATTTGTCTGTCCGTCCGC
Organism: Macrobrachium nipponense; assembly: GCF_015104395.2. NCBI lineage: Eukaryota > Metazoa > Arthropoda > Malacostraca > Decapoda > Palaemonidae > Macrobrachium > Macrobrachium nipponense. The sequence goes on along the minus strand of NC_061110.1, from coordinate 48,927,112 downwards.
ACTTCTTCTGTCCTCCCTCAGATCTTGAAAACTACTGGGGCTAGAAGGCTGCAAATTGGTATTTTGATCATCCACCCTCCCATCATCAAACATAGTAAACTGAAACCCTCTAGCCTCAGTAGTGTTTCATTTATTTAAGGTTAAATTTAGCCATAGCTTGCGTCTGGCAACGATATAGGACAGGCCACCGAAAGCTAGATCTATTTTCGGTGGCCTTGGTTATACGCTGTGCAGAAAACTCGATTGCGCCGACGAAACTTCGGTGTATGTTGTACTTCTTTAACCTTGAGAGCAGGAAAGATAAAGACCAACGAAGTGCTTCATAATGGAGCCGAAGTTCTTTGAACCGACAGACTTTCCTATCCCACTTCACCCAGTTCACGTGGGCGTGCAAGATAGATATTATATGCTCACTACAAGAAGGGTATCGAACCTGCTGACGAACCTTCTCAGAGGAATTGGTATATAAAGAGATGTGGGTTGCGGAAGCTGTTAATACTTCAATGAAAATTTCAGTAAGTGTTACCTTTATATACATATTTTCCTTATTGAGCAACCTTCTTCTATTACTGTATTAAAGAGCATGTACGTGTATATATGAATATGTATGTATGTATGCATGTATGCATATATATATATATATATATATATATATATATATATATATATATATATATATACACACATACACACATGCATAAAATGTGTGTGAGTGTGTGTGTGTGTGTGTGTTTCAATGGACGGAATTATGTAAGTATGAAAAATATAGCAAGAAAGATTTCAAAATTATGTCGTACGGATATAGAAACGAGCAACAGTCGGATGCAAACCTGTAAAACACTACCATGTTTTTTGTGTGTGTGTACAATCTTTTTTCGTTTTTATACGAGAGCAAGCGATACGCAGAGAGAGAGAGAGAGAGAGAGAGAGAGAGAGAGGAGAGAGAGAGCCCTACGGGAGCTATTGCCATGATTGTGTTGACATTGCCATTACAGTCTAGAGGACTGCTAATCCGCTCAACGTGTGCCAATATTGACCCTCCATTTTTATTATTGCTCTTCTACACGGAAGAAGAGATTGAGGGAACACTTTCCATTTTTCCCGGTTTCTCTTTGCTTGAAAATGAGACAGTAGAAAAAAAATATCTACTGCCATGTCTCATCAGTTAGCATTCAAAGGGCTGATCCATTACGGTCAGGATGGTATTGAACAGAGTGGGTGGCAAGACAGAGTGCTTCTGCGGTGAAATATACCCAGCGCCTTTTTCTGTAGACCTGCAAGACATCTTCAAGCCATTATAAAAGAGATTCTTTACTATCACAAGGGCACTCCATGTCCATTTTATTTTTTATGCTGTAATCCTAAAGTATTCCAGGACGCCGATGTGTTCTACCATAAGCTCGTATATACAAATAACACATATAATGTCAATATTAATAATTAAAACACATCAAATGTTTTAATGAAAGTATAATACATTAGATAAAACGTTATCAGATAATAGTATTTAATACTTTACTACCAAGAAATTTATCCCTTAGTGTGCTGTTCTCCAACCAAGCTACTTTTACGGTGAACTAACAAGCTGTAAGAGTTTTCTAAAAGGGACCTGAAGCAGAATGTCTTGATGTTGAGATTATTATTTGAAAATGATCAGATTAAAGTGATTCAGGTTGTGTTTTCCTCTAGGTTACTCTACTCAAATGCCAGTGTCATACATAATAGTTTCTTACGGTATTTAAGTAAACCACCGTAACACATAATAGTCTCTTACAGTATAGACTAGAGGCAAAATCTGAAAAGGGGCCGAGAAAACACTTTAGGGAGTACGGAATGTTAGGAGCTGGCATCCATGTCAGACTGTTAAAGTGGTCCATAGTGAACATATTTCAAGTGCATGCCCATTAAATTTGGCCTTTTTAAATAAAATGACACAACTTTTTATTTATTTAAGATAAAATAATGAAATTTCCTGTATTTGAACAAATTATAATAATACACACATCCTCAAAAGATCTAAGCAATATCTTATCTATTTTGTTCCCTATGGAGAGACAAACATAAAAAAGTGCTCTGAAAATCCAACAAAATTAATCTTGATGCATTATATTAAGCTTGTACAAATGTATGGACAAGCTTTAATGAAATTCTTTTGATTTAAAGAAAGACTATGTAGGGATAATATTAACACCGACATCAGTCTTCCGTGGTCTAGTCCGAGTCATCTTGGGAACTGTTCAAAGGATTTCGACAAGTTCCGTCAGTGCAGCCACAACCAGCGGTACATCTCAGCTCCACGACAACTGCATCTGTGGGATTCGCAGTTCTTACACTGGCATTGTGCAAGCTGAAAATGGTATATCACTCATCAAATGAGGATGTATATTTTCAGTTGTACCATCCTTGTTCCATCCACTTCCCACCAGGGAAGATATATCTAGTTGTGTGATCGGTGAAGAGAACCAATTGTACACTCATAGTGTGCTCGCTTAATATGGAGCTTCAGAGAAGAACGGGTTAGTGGCAACTTCTCTGGTTTTTTGTAACCTTTGAGGAACATTTTGAAATGTTGTTTTCATTGTTTGAATACAGTCTGCAGATGAAGCTCTCTACATCTGTCAGTGTTCTTTCGGTAAGTGTGCTGCGGCCGAGCCCGTCTAGTTAGGGATGAACGTCTGTGTCCCTGGAACAAATGAAGATGCTCAAACCCAATATCTGTTACAGACTTGGCATATAACAATATCCTGGTATCAGCTTCATCATGGTTAGATTGGAGGGAGTTGATGTCCATTCCATGGGATGACTCAACAACTGTTCGGACATGGAATCAGCCAGATATCACAACTTCACGATTCGGTTGAGTCGACCTCCCTTGACAAATGAGCTCCATGCTCAAAAACTGTTCTGGGTCTTCCTTGTTTCCTGGGAGGTAAATAAATTGCCTCCAGTTGATTGGTAATGGCACATCCCTGTTGTCCACTTTGCGACATATTGGCTGGGTTTTCCCGGTCTGTAAAATCTGAGTGGTGTCCTTGATGGCATTTGTTTCATACTTATCAAATACGACGCCAACTCTGGAGCAAGTGTCACTGAAGTGACTGAAGATGGAGGCGATGAACCGGACTGCAAGTTGTCCAAAATTGTGGGCATTTGGAGGTTTGCCGATTGCTTGAACAAGTGCCTGACCATCGATGAATACACAAGTTTTCAGATTTGCTATCGACGGTTGTTTCTCTACAGTTGTTCTTGTCTGAAGGATATTTCCGAGAGCTGCTTTGTTTGTGGATCGCATTGCTCCAGATGTGTCTGCAAGTGATAGGGGAACTGGCAAAAGTTCATGCTGAGGATTCAATTCACGTCCACCTCGCGTCCAGCTTCTTTCAAAACAAGCAAGCGTTGAAAGAGGTTATGGTCTGCTTTCATGTGTTTTTGTTTCAGAGTTGAATTTTTGTTCTGAACCTGATACATGCTTTGCAGCGTCAGGCTTTTTCACTGGCTGAGCTTGTCATAGAATCCCACTTTTTTCATGATGAGATGTAAGCCCACAAATTCTTTCAATTTGTCGTGCCCTTTTGCATGTGCTGTCAGAAAACATTCCGTTGTTTGAGGAGAGGCTACATCTTGAGTGGCCTGGCTAATGACAGTTGGATTTTGGTGTTGAAAAATGTCAATTCTGTTCAGTTGATCGACAATCTTCTGAACATCTTCCTTGTCCCACTTTAATCTTGAGTGTTCAGCTTCTTTTACATGGGAAGGGTTGTAGTCTTAATCTGTAGCAAGCATGTCCAACATGGCGCTTGTGTTGTCTACAATTCTGCTCCATTCACTGAATGTGAGACACCATTGATCTCTTGCTCCTTCTGATCTCATTATTCCTACAAGGCCACCGGCAAGTTGGCTGACTCTGTTGACGTTCTTTAAGGCTTGATCTATCGATAGCTGATTGAATGTGTTATTGGTTGTCTTGACCACAAAATTTCCATTCATGAACTCCTGGTGAACATCAGGGTGGCTTGTTTCAAGGATCATAATTCAGCAAGATAAACTGCTCCCCAGTGAGTGTAGTTTGTGTGGTCTTATTGAGCAAACCAGGGTAACATTGCCGCAAAGGACGATTTATGTATGTTCCAGTTTCCAGTTCTCTCTGCATGCAGGAACTGCAACAAGATGGAGATAATTTTAATGTACGTCACCCAAAATCTGGAAGTGGATGGTTGTGTCTCTTGGAATTCGTCCAACAGACTTGTTATTCTGGAGTGCTGAACTGCATCTTTCAGTGCTTTGACTTTGCTGCTGGTCACATCTCGCTCATTGAGTGCTTCCAAACCTTCTACAACATGGACTGATAATGTTTGGAGCTCAACTTCTTCTACTTGGGGATCTTTAGCCCATAAGATGAATGTGGGCCAGATTGTTTTCCAAACAGCTTCAAATGTTAGCTTGTGTGCACGAATAGCCCTGTTGTCCAATTTGGCCTACATGTTATTTTGAGCCGTATTCTCTCCAAAGACGGAACTCTGTGTCCACACCTCAGTAAGACCAGAGTCTACAAAGTGATTTCCAATCACACACATGAAATTCTTGACAATGTGGAACCCCCCAAGTCACAAGTATATCACTTTGTATTCATTACTGTTCGCCCACTGTATTTCCTTGGCCTTGCAGTTGAGGAGAGGCAAATACCTGATTGTGCAGAGCTCGTGTTTGTCTTGTGTTGTAACTTGGTTGAACCCGGTCCACACTGGCACATCGTCACTGTTGGAGCCATGGATGCGAGAGAGAATCCAGGCTATATTTCAGACAGAAGCTTCGTCAGACACCTGATCATCTGGGGTAAACATCGTCTCCTTCAAGGTGACTGTTAATTTAGGATCTTCTCAAGAAGATTGGCGAGGGACTCTCCAAATGATGAAGTTGGGGAGGGACCTTCAAGGACCTTGACTTTCCAAGTGGAAGTATTTCACCAAATCATTATGGTGTGGCATAATATATCTTTGCATCAATATATTGAGGATAATAGGATAATTCATAGGTATAAATGAGACACAAATGCAACATTTCAGAACCTTTTTTTAATAGTCAAATCTGACTACTATATATAAAAATGCACATAACTTTATCAAATATGAATAGTTTGGCATTATATTTGCAGGACATCTCACTGGTATCACTGGAGTAAAATATACCAAACTGCAGAAACATACCCACAGTAAAAATCAAGATAATTCCCGTGATTTGAAAATTAACAGAGTTCAGCTTTGAGTTTTTTGTACATTTTTGTGACTGATCTGTTTATAAGTTTATCAATTCGTTATGGAATGGCTTAATACTTCTTGGACACTTTACTGGTATTGCTGCAATGATATATGTCAAATTTCAGAACCACAGGTTTAGTACAAGTGAAATTATCACACATTTTCCAAGCAATACATTTTCTATTTGTCCGGCCATTTTGTTTTTGCCATAAAAGAATTAATAAGGCCTAAATCAATGGCCATCCACCTGAAATATGTTCAGTAGGGGTCATATTAACTAGCTGACAGGGATGCCTGCTCCTAACATTCCGTACCCCCTGAAGTGAAATCTGAAAATTTTTCCACAAGTCTAGTATTTAAGTAAACCAGTATAACACACAATAGTTTCTTACAGTATATAAGTAAAAGAAAACTAGCGCAAGAACTTTATGTACATATTTCACTTAAAATCAACGATTGGTTTAGCGATTCTATCCCTCCCCCAAACAGAAAAAGAAATAATTACACAATGAAACGACAAGTGGAACAATACTCTTAACATTGCTTACAGTGCATCACATTAACAAAATGCACTAAATCTTATAATAATAATAATAATAATAATAATAATAATAATAATAATAATAATAATAATAATAATAATAATAGTAATATTTTCCTAATGAAAAGTCCACTTAAATATAACAAACATCCAAAAAGTCTAACAGGATATTTCGTTATTTTTAAAAAGTGATCCTTCAGCTTCAGCTGAAGAGGCAATTTGCACAAATTACAGACACTCTTGTAAGACCCCGAGAATAGATACGTTCATAAATTACATTTACCTGTTTTAAAACAAATTCTAGACACGTTAATGGCGTTTTCTACCCAGATGATAATAATATGTACACAACGAGAAGCGTATAAAACAAAAGTCAGAAGAGATGGCAGAAGACATTTAAGAAAAAACAGTCTAATGAAGGAAAAAGAACAATATTTTATGTGCAATTGCCAAACAGACGGGATAATGCAGAGGAGTACAATAGAACTGAGAGGCTAATAAAGAATGTGAGGGAGCAAAGAAGGTAAATAATCCAAACTGTGGGAAGAAGCTGAGCAAGATCTTTGCGGAGGATACGATTTTTTTTAAATGGACTAAATACCGAAAGAAAGGTTAATGGGCAAATGGCTATCAGGATAAAAGATGTAAAGTGGCAGATGTTGTCTCAAGCGAATGCAATCTTTGGTGGACAGATGAAAGGGAATTTTGAATACCAGTTGAATGTGGAGGACAGAAGAAAGGCAAATTGAAAACGATTAGTGTAATTACATAAAGGGAAAATGCTTCTGGAATCGACTGCTGAGAACGTCAAGAGAGTAATTAAGAAGTTGAAGAATGGAAAGATACTACTGAAGAGTTATTTGTGCCGGTGGATGGAGCGAATGGTGTGGTGGCAATTTTTCTGTAAAAAGGCTCATCTCTGATTCGACGATGAAAATATTAATGCGGCTATGACCAATGTGCTGCTTCCTTCTCGGGAGACAGACCTCTTTAGAACCAACTTCGACAGAGACTCTATAATCATAGCAGCATATAGAGGATTGAAAAGTTTCTGAAATCCTGGAGTAAGAAAAATGTTCAGTCTGTTGAGATAACAATAAAAGGTAATTTTATGAAATGGCGAGCTAAGGAATATTGATAACCTGAGATGTGTTAAATGGCCCAGCATCCAGAGGCCGCTATTTCACCAAGACTTCCATCACAATTCCTTAAACTGGCGAAAAAAAAGTTTAGATTGTACAGGTAAAAAATTATGGATATGTAAAAATAGTCACTAAAAGTTGCAAACGAACAGCTTGCACTTTAAATCGCCTGTGGTCTTTAAAGTTAAGTCCAGGTACAAAATGCCCTCGATCTTGAAGAGCAGGTCAAGATAAAATGACCTCCCAGATTACTTACCTTCATCGTATTCAGAAAAAATAAATGGTGCCGTTAAATAACCTGCGAAGTGAACTTGGAAAACCTGACGAGGCACTACATGCATAAATACCTTTAAATTAAATTCTGAAGGCTGTTAACCTGTAACTATTGTAGTTTCAGAGAACAAGAGAAATTGCTTCTATTTAGAACCCTCTGCCCTAATTTCATAAAATAACAGAAACAAAGATGTCAGAGACCAATAATTAATAATGTTAAAAAGAAAAATAGCAATAAAAAAATCTCTGCATAATGTTGAATGAGAATATTATCCAAAGATGGCATGACCGAACCTTATCGTAATGTTCAATGACTGTAGCTAAGCAATCTCGTCTTCTCAAATATTAAATTTCTCTCTCTCCAAAAATCTAATCATTGTTACCTGCCATGCAGCACACCCTGGTCAGATATCCGTAAATATCTAAATATCTGCTGTCAAATGTATCACAAACTAACAGAAACAAACAAACAAAACTTTGTGTGCATCAGTTCATAAGAAGTAGAGAAATTTAGTATAAAGAAAATATCTAAACGACAGATAATCTTCCTCTTACAGAATATTTTTTCCCATATAAAGTGAGATACAGTTGTTTAATACTATAACCGTACATCGAGGGGAAAAATATATTTCGAATTTAATGCATCCTACAAAATGCCGCATTTACATCGTTCAGTAACTGCAAACTCAACACACTATGTCCTGTCAGGATGCTTTGATTCAACGAAAACACCTACCTGTCCTTCGCAGAACGGGAACAGACTCCAAAGGGTCTACTGGTTCATCGTCCAAGTGCGACGGTCTTCTCCTCATCCTGTTCTTCCTTTTAGCCTTTCTCATCCTTTCCCTCTCTTCTTCGGAGCTGTCTGAGGAATCCGAAACCCCCAGTCTGCCCATATCCCCCTTGGTCCTCCAGGCCATAAGCTGAGACCCGGGTTTGACCTCGAGGGTGGTAGCAGCATCAGCTCGCGCCGAAGTTCCATCCTTGGTACGGTTCTCATTGAGGATGTCCAGCACGTCCTCCAAGAGGCGGGCGTCGGTGAAGGGGTAGCGCAGAGGGTTTTTGAAGTGAATGCTGCCCACGCCTTTTTTAAACATCTCCACGCACTTCGTTGGCTGGCAAGACGCGCCCGAAATATTTAATCTAAAAGGGTAGCGGACGGGAAAAGGAAAGAGGGAGGGAGGGAAGGAGACGGAAAAGGACAAAGGAAGCGACTTGATTGAAAACAGGAGTGGCAGCAAGAAGAGAGACTGAACTCAGACACAAACACACATGTTCATCAGAAAAGTTTGGCTGATAATACGCTCAGCATGGAGAGAGAGAGAGAGAGAGAGAGAGAGAGAGAGAGAGAGAGAGAGAGAGAGAGAGAGAGAGACTGATTTCCAAACGTGGCACCTCAAGATCACGTTGTCAGTCTTTTATCTTTTATAAACCTTGTTCTTCAGCTATAACTTAAATTATCTGTCTCTTGTATTTGCTGTAAACACCCCCATTTATATTACATATTAAATTGTATATTTCAAGCAAACATTCATTTTTCTGAAAGATCGTTGCAGTATCACAAATCTTGTTTCATTACGCTCTTGATACGGATATAATTCGATTTTCCTGACAATGTTCAGATCGGGAAAGAGAAAAGCACTAACATTTCAACAACATATTTCATTTTTTCGATTCAAAAAAGATTTTTATTTCCGTGCCTATACTATGAAAGTCATTTTTCTTTGAAAGTTTAATGTATTTTATTTCAAATAGTTGCAACAGCAAACTAAAACCATTCTTAAACACAACACAAAAGTAAAGAATGCACCTTATAATACATGCAATGATTATTTAGAACACAAAATCATCAAAGGTACCAAACAATGGCCGTTAATGATGGTGGTTGCCTCGTTTCTTGGAAAATGGGAATTGTTTTGCAGCGGCCGTCGACCTTAATGAAAAGGAATACAATGATGTATCGCAAAGCGAAGATGTAAGTATGACAGAATAATGCTACCCTGTTTAAATTACTTAAACCATGGAAATACTATTTCAAGTACGTTTGTTCCGTCTTTCGCTTCCAAAGCTCTCGATAGAATATCACAGGAAAATTTAATTTGAAGCTAAATCCCAATACGTTACATTGGAAAATTTTGTCCACAACTATAGATCCCAAGTCAAAATATAGATAACAACCCTTTTTGCTCACGAAACATTGTTTAAGCATTGTACATTTACTTCATACTCAGCGTAAATATTTCAGCTTCTATGACGAAAAGACGCAGGAAGTCCACAGTATAAAGTTACTTTTACAAACTATTATTTATAAATTGCCCTCAATTTGTCATTCATCTCAGCCTTCGGAGCAACTTCATCCATCTGATATTTTCCTGAACTTAAGGTTGAATACAATCTGTCATTTATAAGATTACTATTTCAGCAGTAGCCAGAAGCTATAAATTGCGACAAATTCATAGTAAGTAAAATCCAGTAGAGGTGTCTGTGCTAGGTTTGATTCCAAGTCATTAGATATCCTCTTTCTCAAGTGATTTGTGGTAAGGTGTAGATATCAACCGTTTGTTTATGTTTACGTTCACGTGATCACACATATACCCACGAATACACAAACATAAACAAACTGTTGATATCTACACCTTACCATAAATCACTTTAGAAAGAAGATATCTAATGACTTGGAATCAAACCAAGCACAGAAGACATACTTCACGTAAATCTTTAATATTTTTTCTTTTATTTTGGCTAAATAAAATCCAAAGTAAAAAATAAACAGAGAGAGAGAGAGAGAGAGAGAGAGAGAGAGAGAGAGAGAGAGAGAGAGAGAGAGTGAGATGAAGCTGTCGTTATTCACCCCCACCGGTCGAAAACCTAAAATCCGCATCAACGTTTTCCATAAAAATGAGTTCATTATAGGCCATTTGCTCATTATGACATTTGAAATGCTACAAATGCCTCGGCCTCCGAGCATTTTAGGAGTTTAAACAAACATAAAGCCTACATTTCCAGCTAATGATGATGGCACTACGTAATTAACGACCCTAGAAATGAAAAGAAAAATTCGAGAGAGAATGGGGGAGGGTTGGGGTGGTGTGCTCGGTATGTCTAATACAATTGGTTAAAATAGTTTATAGTTTGTGCACAAAGCAATATGTACGGCAACCATACATCAATACAAGTTGTACATGGGAAGCAGAAATGTATATACATTGATTTGTAGTTACTGCATACAACGGAATAGACGACATAATGACCAATACTTCGGTAACCTAAAGCAGCAATATTAAGTCCCAAATAACGACATTAAAAACAAAATAAAGGTCGAAGCAGATAAAAACACGATGGGAAGAGAAATGAGGAGGCCGATAAGGAAATGAGAACCGAAAAGAGAGATATAACGGCAGAAAAATGACAAATATAAATTTCGGCGAAGATAAGCGTTCCAGATTCGTCTCTCCCACCTGATGCCATTAAGCAACCGGTCAATAATCGCAACTCAATTAACATTCGCAGACTCCGATGATGCAGGCGGGCGGGCGGCGGGAGGCGGAAGGCAGGCCAGAATGTTCGCCCCCCCCCCCCCCCCCCCCCCCCCCCCCCTCCCCCCCCCCCCCCCCCCTTACCACCCATCTCCCCCACACCTTCATTACCAGATAATCATTATCATTTGGCTGATCAATTCGTCAATATGTCGTTTATTATCTGATATGACTTCCCCTTTCTCGCCAGTCCTAAGCTAAAGGCCTGAAATGACATTTCCGTTCGAAATAAGAAAAAATAATACGATATCATAAGTAGCGGGTGTCATTAGCAGTTGCCAATTTCGTTTTATTGTCGCCGTCTTTTTCGCTTCCTTTTCTGAAGCTGCTCCATTTACTCGCGGCTGCTGCTGCTGCTGCTTCCCCGTTGCTAACGAGGTGTTCGATTTTGCCATTTGTCTCCCTCTTTCCTGTTGCGGATAATTACCACACAGGTCTCCTACGAGAACAATTCTATATCTCCTACGGACATCATATTATTATGCTTATTAACAACAATGCTTTTACTCCTTTGGGTTGTTACTTCCAAATTTGTTTGTTCCAATTTCATGATAAATCACAGGTTTTAATACTAGTTGGTTACACTGCGTTTTGATTAAACAGCTAAAACGGATTCCCATTATGGTCAATAAAGGATGATTGGCCTTCGGTACGCTGTTTATTTGTTCACTACCACTAAAACGGGTCATTCTTGACATAAAGCTTTCTTTCTATATATAAATACACAAGCCCAGCACAAAATAGCATCTTGAAATGATTTCACTATAATTAGAGAAGTACCTTACAGCATAGAAAAGGCTGAATAGTATCCCCAAAAAGATGAGCAAATAATAAGTTTTCCCTGGACTATGTTTGACGAATTGGCATCAGCTTGTATCAGAGCTAAAGAGGTGATGGATTTCATTAATGATCAAAACAACACACAGGGAGATGCTTTATATGATGATCCAGTAATCATTGTGGAAACAGTGATACATACATGGTACTTGACGGTGAATCTGGTTGATTAAAACTCCACGAATCTCTTGTTTCTTCTGCCTATTCACTCAAAATAAGTATATATATAAATAAAATGTTTCTTTTTTCAGCAATGTAATTTCTTACCTTTATCATTTTTGGATGAAGACCTTCATTTTCAAAAACCTACTTGAGCTTGAATAATGAATAAGGGAAATACGTTGTCAAAAGATTCCAATTCAATTTTGTGGTTTACTTTGCAATAAGGTAATACTAAGTTCGAAAACTATATACACACACATGCACACACAGCTTCCAAACCGCGCCGTTTTCGCTTGCCGAAGGATGACCCAATATAACCCTATTATGCAGAGTGGTTAGCAACCCATCGCCCCTAGGAACAGCCATCTCTTCCTGATGAAGAGGCCACCGACCATTACCAACAGATGTCCAATATTTAAGAAACGTCGACAGGAACACCTTCTCTGCCAAGTTCAACAGAGGAAAACTCCGAGCCATCAGGCCCTCCTGCTGCTCCGTTAGAGAATGACACTTTCTCTAACAATGAAAACCCAGTGACATTACGTGCCGAAGGATGGACAATGGTTCAAAAAACGAAGAAAGCAAAGAGAAGGATACCTGTCTGAAATAAAATAGGCCGCCCGCCCCGAAAACAATTCTCCTGCAACCAATCCCTTGCCCCCTCTTCCAAAATACCGAGTATCTCCCCAAGGAGAGCTGTCTGCCTATGCAGCAGTAGCAGAGCTCAAGAAACAAAACCCACTCCTGAACATTTCTCTGTGAAACCCAACCTGGCTGGTGATATGATCATCAAACCAAAAACATAAGAAACAGCCGAATTACTATGAGCCAACAAAGACTTCCAACTACTTTATCCATCTGAGAGAGTTTGGAAAGCGGTTATATGCAATTAGCCAACTGCCCTGCATTTGGATCCCATTCGACAGCTGCAGGACGTCCTAGAGGCACAGAGGTGTATTGGAAAGGTGGGGAACCCCACAAGAAAGATCGTTGCCATCTTCCAAGGAGACATTCCATCCCAAGTTTCTCTTGGAGTATGGGGATCCTTCCCGCAGAGGCCTTCACACCTGAGCCACTACGATGCTACAAGTGCCACAGATTTTGATCTCACAGCAGCTGCTGCACAGGTAAGGAGAGGTGTAGTATTTGCAGCAAACCACACCCTACAAAACAGTACTGCGATACTTTTTAAAAGAGGAGAAACAGTGAAAAGCAAATGCCCAAACTGTTCTCTTAAACACCACGCTTGGAACAAGCGGTGCAAAACTAGACTTGAAAAAGGTGCAAAGATGAAAGGAACTCTTCTACCTCTCCCACCTCCTAAACCATATAGACCAATTCCAAAACCCATTACGAAAGCTGAGATGCCCCATATGGAATGAATCACAGCAATCACCCTCAGCAGCACCACAGCAGCATTCACCACCCAGACCACGAAAGCAGCACAAGAAAGTCAACTAGATGTCAGTGGCAAGTGAAACAGTGCCTGCCCCTTCCCTTCCTTCCGATCCAAACCACCTTCCACCTTCCAAACCTGACCTTCTCCCTTCCCGCACCCATTCCTCACACCCTTCTCTTTCCTCCTCCAAAAATTCAGGCAGTGCCAACCACGAATGTGCCACAACATGCAGCGACAGTTGCATAACACTCACAATTAAAGGGACCATCATTCTCTTCGAACAGCTGGCAGGATAGCCAGGTGACAGAGAGACACTGTTGAAATGCATACAACCTTACCTCATTAAAACCTACAAAGCCAAAGCAGCTGCTGTTCATTCGAATATCAGCTGCCCTTAAATCTGACATAAAAATTAAAATTCCCTTCTGTCCTTGTTACGGCCCATGAGAGGTCTGCTACAGGTTCGATATTATGATAAACAAAAAAGAATTCAACACCAACAGTTGAAACTGGGGATACGAATATAGAAAGAAACACTTACAGATCAAAGGTTTATTTACAAGCTCACTAACAAAGATAAATGCAGAATGGTATCTCCTATTTACATAAAAAAGGCAAAATCTTACAATGCATGAACTGGGGAAACGGTGGGGTAATGAAAGTACTTGCCGGCCAGTTTTGTGACTCGAAGCGATGGCTTCACAAAAGGAGAAATGCAAATGCAGACGACTTCTTGACTCCGTATTACAGAAAATAATGTCTATTCTTGATACTTGAAGGGCAGGAACTTCTCAAAACCTCTCGCAGAACGTTTCTTCTCTGAAATCTTGCTCAACGTTGAAATAACTCGGTCGTCCACTCCTGACGATGACTTGCAGAATTCGACCAATTCTCGGGCGCCTTTTCCTCTCTGATCCTTCGTATGTTCCTTCTTCTCTTATCTCTCTCGAATGATCTCTGATCTCTGCTGCTGAGCTCTCACTGATCAGATCTGTGACTCTCTGCCTTCTCCTACTTCGTCAGTCGTATTTATACGGTGACCTAGGGGGCGGGGCCTATGGCGAACGTCACAGACTCCTGAGATTACTAGAACTTCTTAGAAGGATCTGGACGAAGTATTACATCAGAAATTGCGGCGTTCCTCACGTCCTGTAGGCGCCTGTCAAGTTCCCCAACACTCCTGCCGATTCTAGAACCATCATGAGAACAGGCGCCTCCAACACACGCTGCAGAACTTCTCGAAGATGCGTTTTCCTTTCCTTTAACTCGTAATTCTTTGCTATAAAGCAATTACCATGAGAGTCCTGTTCTTTCCTGGCATCGAACAAACGAACCAAAGAATAGAACGAAGAATCTAGCGCTCGCTAGAGTAACTGAGCCACTCTCAAGTAAGCAAAACCCAAATGGCATACAGCCATCTCATGTAAAAGCAAAATATCATACATCCGTCACACATCACCAGCATTCATGTCCATAACTAAGGGAACTTTTAATCCCAACCTGGTTATTTAACTTAAATTTTATTCCTTCCTCCCCAGGCTCTCCTACTTACTGGGACTTGCTGCTATAACACTTTCTCTCCCACTAATTCTTGTCATTTCTGACCCAGTGATTACACTGAGCCGAGTGGTACCTCCAGAGAACTATACAATATACCAATCATCAGTTACAGGCTGCTGAGAAGCAAGAGCCCGTGTCAGCTAAGGGCTGGCTGAATCTAACTACCTACTACCTACCTACCTTGTTCGTAAAGTAAACAATTGTACCACTCATAGAACCACTTTGTCATTAAATCATTAAATTTTAAGAAGTTAAGACGTTCACAATTCAGTTTATTCAGGTGAAGTATATATTTGACGTGCTGTGATGGACATCTGAAATGGAAACATAACAAGTTCACAAAATTTTTTATTTTGGATCTAGCTTTCACTTAAAAAGGCGTAAATCTATAAGGCAGACTTCTTAAGTTTTTAATATTTATTGAATGAATGACAAAGCAGTTGTACGAATGGTATAACTGTTACCATTATTTAACATAGAGTGTATTAAAAAGTTACTTAAGTCATTTCCTTATCCGAAATGCAGTAATAGTATTTTTTTCAAAATCGCGTATCATCAAACTTAGGGGCCTTGCCTGGTTATATAGTGGAGTTTTTGTCTGATTTTCAACACAGAGTATCTTAAATAGACCTGAGAACAGATACACGCGACCTTGTCTTAAATCAGAGTCTAACCAGATTTGTGCTTGGTTGATAGGATGGTAAAGTTTTCTCCATCCTTGATTGGAACCAGTTCTATTTTTGTATTCTTTGGCAAGTTACGATGTGAACGACCTTTGTTTTGTGTATATATTGCTACTTTTTATGTACTTTGTGTTAGCATTTGAGGTGATGATCTTGTACATAATTGTAGTACTTAAATGTCATTAAAATTCTTTTGTGTACACATATGATAAATAAAATTTATCAAATGTTAGCACTATTGACTAATTATATATAATATTGTATACTGTATATACAAAATGTTACTCTTATAAGATAAAAAAAACCATCAGTCTAAAATAATTAAACGATCTTACCTAAAATAGAGGCTCCCACAGATACACATCTTAAATGTATCAGTGCCTGCAAAGATACACAATCTTATCTTTAAAAAATAACGACACAGATACACCACCTAGTCTCAAATTATTGTTTTTCCTTGAAAAAAAAAAATCCATAAACAACAGTTGTTATATAGGATACATGTAGCTTGCCTACCATCTTCCAAAAGTGGATAAAGACATGTTCCAATTACTGCATTAATCAATTAAATTTCTCTTTGCATCACGGCAGGTGATCTTATATTAAGTTTAAACAAAATATTCTAAACAGTACCCAAAGCCAAAAAGTAAAAGCGAGAAAAAAAACACACACATCATGACATGTACGGTGACAGGAGAAAAAGACACCCTATAAGCAAGCCCCACCTGGGAACACCGTGTTTCGGAACCGTTGGGGGGAAGTCAGGGATCCATACAACGTTCAAGAAAGATCATTTAAAAAGCAGTTTAACGTTAATGATTTCCATTTTAATTAACCGCAATTCGGTGCATTAATCCATCGGAACGAGACTAGACTAAAACCCAACTGATTGCTTTTACAAATATATTATCTATTATAATTTACTTCTGTTATCACACCCTATTCTTCTAAGAGTCACGAACTTAATTAATGGACCAAACAATGTATCATCCCTCAAGGGGAATAATAATGGTTTAATTGACTACAGAAAATGCAGAGTGAGGGCGCTGGCTTTTGTCTTCCATGTCAATACCTTTTCATTGTTTTGTCAACACAGTTTTGGTGATTCTGGCATAGGAACATATTTATTAAGAAGAAGATTTTGTGTAAATGCATTTCTGGCCACCTTCTCAATCATATGACCACAAAGGAAACATAGAGAAAGTGAAGGTAAGGTAATAATGGAAAGGTGATAGTATCACAAATTATCAGC
>NC_061110.1:48900472-48905472 GCF_015104395.2 Macrobrachium nipponense | reverse complement strand
TGATTTAACTGCAGAGTTGCCAGTTCATGTTGGACGCCAAGTTAGGTTAGGCCCTTATTTTATATATATATATATATATATATATATATATATATATATATATATATATATATATTAAGGTTTAAGTAGCTAGTGACATTAAAAGACTTATGTAAGATAATATAGAAATCTTATTCATTTTACCCTTTATGATGTGCATTTATTTTTGGTTTGTATGGTGTTTTTATGTTGCATGGAACCAGTGGTTATTCAGCAACGAGACCAACGGCTCTACGTGACTTCCGAACCACGTCGAGAGTGAACTTCTATCACCAGAAATACACATCTTTGACCCCTCAATGGAATGGTCAAGAATTGAACTCGCGGCCACCGAGGTGGTAGGCCAAGAACAAACCGACCATGCCACTGAGACACTTTGATGTGCTTTTACTTTTACTATATGTGTGGTGGAGGTTCCCTTT
Source organism: Macrobrachium nipponense (assembly GCF_015104395.2). Taxonomy (NCBI): domain Eukaryota; kingdom Metazoa; phylum Arthropoda; class Malacostraca; order Decapoda; family Palaemonidae; genus Macrobrachium; species Macrobrachium nipponense. The sequence goes on along the minus strand of NC_061110.1, from coordinate 48,905,011 downwards.
ACGCACTTCTTTTGATAAGGCTCCCCTCTTAGCTGCCACTAAAATGAATCCCTCAAAACGAAGCTCCGCATTCTTCTCTCCATGAGAATTGACAGAAGTGGATTTGAGGTAGGCTGCCTTTTATTAAGCCTGCTCTATCTCTGATGTCTATCAGCTGCTTCTTTATACCATGGCCAATATATATATATATATATATATATATATATATATATATATATATATATATATATATAGTATCTAAAACATAGAGTATCTAAAACATGATTTTGAGGTTGCTGAGAAGGATAGTGACCCTCCTGATGCCTTTTAAGTCAAGTTCAGTCCCAATATGGGTGGGGGTGTGAGAAAGGGGGGAAAGGAAGTGGCATGTACACTTGATATGGTAATTCTCTTAGCATTGTAGTAGGTTTTCTATGAATTTTAAATGTATGTTAGTTATTAGGATGAGTCTTTTTATTATATTTATGTGTATTAATCCTTTTTACAGCCGTGATGATGGGGCTGGACCCCGAAACGTCGCTTAATAAAGCCTTTTTAAATTACCAGAAGACGTCTCTCTTGCTTCCTTGAGAATATATATATATATATATATATATATATATATATATATATATATATATATATATATATATATATATATATATGAAGTTACTTTATCGCTTACTTGAAAATTTGAACCTACATTCTTGAAATAGTTTAACTAGACCACTGTGCTGAATGGATACGGAGTCCCGGGTCTAGGCCATATGCCTAGCAATGATCCATTCGGCAGAATTCTGACTAACTTGGAAAGCGAGGAAATATCTTGAAAAAATAGAGTACATGAAACCTATGAGAGAATCGTTACCATGTTTTTCACGGATATTACAATTAATAAAACTCCACTGATACTTTGTAAAGAAACATTGCTTTTACTTTGGTAATGAATTTACGGAGTCCTTACATATTTTCTGTTCCTTACTGGAACAGAAAATGGAGCAAGAGGGAACTACACAAAAGAAAATGATATCCTTGGAACTAATGATATGATGCGTAGCAAGCACTACCTATTATGTCATTAAACAGAAACCCAGTACTTCAAACCAATTTCTTATAGAGCAAAAAAGAAAGAAAAAAATTGAACCCTACAAGAACGACATTCCAACAGTACGAACAAAAGACAGAAACATGTGGGCCTGACATCATGAACTCTGAAAACTATATAAACATGAACAAGCCCTAGTTTTCAACAACAACAAAAGCACTTCAACACTGCCCTATTAAACAAATCCACATGAAAGGCCCACCCCAGAGTGAAACAACAAATCCACATTTTCTGGCCCAAGTGATCATTGCTAGAATACTTATTACAATTAATTTTGGTGATTTTCAAGTCAGATTACTGCCTGACTAATCAAGTTTCAATTCTGAAATCAAGTTTCAATTACCGAAATGAAATGGGCTGAATGTCGGATACCAAAAGCTGTATCGTGTGTTCTCTCTCTCTCTCTCTCTCTCTCTCTCTCTCTCTCTCAATCGATCTATATATCTATCTACATATATATATATATATATATATATATATATATATATATATATATATATATATATATTATATATATATAAAGAGAGGAGAGAGAGAGATGAGAGGAGAGAGAGACGAGAGAGAGAGAGAGAGAGAGAGAGAGAGAGAGAGAAAAAGACAAGTAAATTCTTACAATACACGAAGAGCACTTCTCAACATATTGGTAACTTCCTTGCGTTTTTCAATAACTTACTAAATACCAAACACTGAGGCAAAGGATCATTTGATAAAATATAATAGTGTAAATAATAAAAAACATAAACAACAACGGCAAAAGGATGAACCATAAAAATAACCCAACATTTGTGCGTGTTGACAATATATACAATATATATGTTATTATAAACGTTAGTAATTATATATATATATATATATATATATATATATATATATATATATATATATATATATATGTATATGTATATATATATATATAATATATATAATATATATATACACACACATATATATATATAATATATTATTATATATATATTATATAGATACTATATTATATTATTTATTATAGTATATATAAATATTATTAATTATATATATATTATTATAGTCGTGCTTTAATATCTACTATTACAGGGACTGGTTGGTGTACGTAGTCAATAAGGTTCCAGCAACAGCATAAAATATTTACTCATTAATCTAATGATTTTTTTAATACAACGCCGGAAGTTGTAGAAAAAGCCTGGCTAATTAAATTTGTCGAAACTCACCTTTCTAATTTCATTATAATACTTCCTGTGCGTTCATTACAGTTTTTTTTACATTCACTTACCAATGTAATCGGAAAATAGTTTGAGGATATTTCTAGCAGCCAAATAAAACTTTCACTCTCTCTCTCTCTCTCTCTCTCTCTCTCTCTCTCTCTCTCTCTCTCTCTCTCTCTCTCTCTCTCTCTGTTGCAATGAATTTATATTTACGTTCGAATTATCCAGCACCTCTACAAATGGTAAAGCAAAGTTCAAAAAAGGAATAATTACAGCAAATATTTTGAAGATTCAATGGCATAAGAAATGGAGTAAATAACAACAATAACTTATCAAAGCGCTTAAATGAGTGCAAAGGTATCCAGATAAGGCGTTTACGAGGGCACAACTTAACCACATAATTGAGTTTGAAATTTTTTTTTTTAAAGTTCTACTTACAGAAAGGAGGGAAGTGGAGTGAATATAAAAAAATATAAATATATATAAATAGTGCCGAAGTCTCCTTGGCGCAATCGAGTTTTCTGTACAGTACGTAATGCTGAATGGAACTTACAGTTACGGCCCCTGAAACTATCAGCTTCGACCCATGAAAATTTCAGCCACAGCCCAGCGGTGGCTTGTGTTGTTGGTATCCATAGCTGTGCCAGACGCACGATCAAAGCTAACTTTAACCTGAAATAAAATTAAAACTACTGAGGCTAGAAGGCTGCAATTTGATATGTTTGATGATTGGAGGGTGGATGATCAACATACCAATTTGCAGCCCTCTAACATCAATTGTTTTCAGGATCTGAGGGCGGACGGACGGACAAAAAGCCATCTCAATAGTTTTCTTTGACAAAAAACGAAAAATGTAATGTGATTATGAACAACCATTTTAATGCCATTAGCCTATAATTCTAATAATTCCTCAAAACGATCCAGGGTGTACACAGTACATGGATGTATACAAGGTGTATGTTATCACATTACAGCATATACGGACATTATTTCAATAACCCATAAGTAAGTGAATTGGACAGAAACTAATCGTAGGCATATTTTTACATGCTAATTTATGATTAAATTTAAGGGTCTCGAACATAGATATCTAAAGAGACGAATACAACTAGCGAATAATTAATATTCAAATCACGAATGGTAACATCTCCTTTGAGGGCCGAGAGCATCACGTCAACAGTTTCCCAAGGTCCAATTAATCTCTTGATGATGGGATATTTTCGGATTAAAATTTAAAAGCACATTATACATACATAGTAGTTTATAAGCTAGCGTTTAATTTCATTTTAGGAATAAAGTATTGCAGCTAATGAACATCCTTTCCTATATATATATATATATATATATATATATATATATATATATATATAAAGGTATAAGCCACGAACTGCCGAGTAAAGGACGCTGAACGTCGAAAGATCTTGTAGAAACATCGTTGTTTATTTTTCCTTCGTGCTGCTGATAAAGGACGTTGAACGTCGAAAGATCTTGCAGAAACTCCGTTGTTTATTTTTCCTTCGTGGCTTATACCTTTATTTATGGATTTATCACGTTCCAAACTTTCGTGATTCAGTTATACACACACACACACACACACACACACACACACATATATATATAATATATATATATATATATATATATATATATATATATATATATATAATTTCGTACCCAAGAATGGCAATCCACTTCATACCAGAACAAAAATTTGACCGTTTATGAGTTATAAAAGCCCAATAAAAAAAAAAAAAAAATATCAAATATACAGCACAGCAACCAAATCACACAGAAGGAAACTAGGCGGTACATAAGAGGAAATACTTGGAACGTCTAGCTTAACAAATTAAAACATACGCTTATATTGGCACTTTTCTTTGAAAAATTTATATTAAAGATTAAACTGCATTGACTATATCAACGTTTAAACATGACCATATTTCATTTAGGTCCTTATTACTGTTAAAGATCTCAAGGGTATATATAATTAACGCAGGACATAATACTATTGTTCAGCCGTGGTACATTATTATAAGAAAATTAATAAATTTTTAGTTAAGATCACATATCACTCTCCTATCCAAACGGTTAATGGTAATAAACAATGTACACCAATAAAAGTGTAAATTCTGTTAATGGCATTAATATTACGATATGCACACAACGGGAGTTTTTCTTGGGGTACCTTATGTTTTTCACTGCATAGGATATTTCTATGTCTGCATAATACTATTCATCATATATTTCTGCCAT
>NC_061110.1:48892972-48897972 GCF_015104395.2 Macrobrachium nipponense | reverse complement strand
ACATATATATATATATATATATAGTATATATATATATATATATATATATATTTGTGTGTGGGTGTGTGTACACACACAACACCACGCGCCAAATCTATATAATATATATAATATATATATCTATATCTATATGTTATCTATATATTTATATATAATATATAATTATATATATCGATATATATATATATACTATATATAATATATGCATATATTGTGTACTACATACGTACATTACGTATATAGTACGTAGTTCTTATGAAAGAAAAACACACACTCACTGCCCGTATCAAATTATTATTAACAAATTATACATCAATTCTCCACAAAAGAAACTGGCCGTATGTCGGATATCCTTTGTGCCATAATGTCTTATTGCATGATTTTCTTTAGCGTTGTACAGAAGAAAATTAAATCAAGAGTGACCTTTCACGAACATATGCTCTGACACTTTGCAATGCAGTTACCATGAGTATAAAAACACTGGAAAGCCCTTTCCTCATTTCCATTTTTAATAGGAAAAAGGGAGAGGTTAGGGCATCGAAGGGTAGGAAGTGCAATCGAGAGAGAGAGAGAGAGAGAGAGAGAGAGAGAGAGAGAGAGAGAGAGATAGTCCAGGAAAGTTATGATAGGAGAGGTGAAGGTGGGGGAGGCAGGAGTTGCAAGATTTTTAACTACGAACCTGGGAGGCATAAAACAGAATTGAAGAGATGACGCTGGGTGAGTTGAAATTGAAAAGGGGAGGAAGGTGGTTACATGAAATGGTTTTCTATTCAGCCTAGGACGTTTATAGTTTGCGCTCTCGGTATATTGTTTATCCGAATTCGACAGCTATCTGACATACAGCGTGGAGTCTGGCCCTGAAGATCGCCAATAAATGGAGGTTAGAGAACTAAAGCTAAGTACAACATAACAATGGTAATGAGCAATTCACCATATATGCTATGCAATTTCACATACATACATGTAAATAAATTCTTCTGTTAAAACACGATATGTCCCAGGTATAAAAGGCCCATTAAAACACTCTGGTTTAAAGCTTCGTTATGTAGACGACATCTTAACATTCTGGAAAAGCAAGTGGGGCAATTTTGATTTCTTTCTACAAGAATTAAATTCCTTGCTCCCGAGCATAAAATTAAATTAGAATAGGAAAACAATAACTAAATCCCCTTTTCAGATGTCTTAATCATCAAAAAATAATAACAACTACAAATTTACTGCCTTCAGGAAAGTGACATTCTCACTTTCATACATACATTTTTACAGCTATCATGATACTTCAGTTAAAACTCGGCATAGCAAGTAACTTATTTCTTAGAGCCCTGAGAATTTGCTCTCCAGATTTTATTAACAAGGAACTTGATACAATCATTAATCAACTTATCTTGTTAAAATACCCCAAGCACATAATAGATGAAAGCCATACATGGAGCAAAGAGCATTTTTTACAAACCCACCGAAAACAAAGAAAAGGAATAATTCACAAACAAAATCATAATCCCTCACGTGGATAATTTACAAGAGATCACAGAAACCATAGGCCACTCCAACACTTTCATTTTCACTTGTCCAAATACATCGTGTAAATCCTTTATTAATGTTCAGCAGAAACCAGTTTCTAAAGACGTAGGAGTCTATGAAATCCCCTGTACAGATTGTGATAAGTCATACTATAGATTCACAGGAAAATCTCTCTTGGAAAGATTAACTCAACACAAGTGCTCAGTTGGATATGGACAACATAGTTCTGCAGTTTTCCATCTTATAAATAAAACGAACCATACCATGGATTGGAACTCATCCTGAATTTTATACAACAGCGGCTGTTGATACAAATGTCAGAAGGTAGAATCTTCACTGATAAAACAACATAATAGGATCAACCATTCCAATCGACCCAGGGACTCTGACCACATAGACAATATCTTTGTTCAGGCAACTATATAGCAGATTAAGACAACAGAATCAACATAGGCTTAGCAGTGACCCTAGGCATCACCTAAGAGCATATCTTCCACTATATATTTCGCCAATGTAACTTCTTTTGTCATTCACTACCTTAGCTTTAAACCAGTGTTTTAATGGGCCTTTTATACTTGAGACATACATATATTATATATATATATATATATATATATATATATATATATATATATATATATATAGAAAATAATTCTATAAAGGCAAGTTCACCCTTACACTTGTGCATATATCGATGAAAAGAATGATTTTCTTCACTGCTCACACTCTACCGAAATGCATATATATATATATATATATATATATATATATGCATTTTGGTAAGAGTGTGAGCAGTGAAGAAAAAAATTCTTTTCATCGATATATGCACAAGTGTAAGGGTGAACTTGCCTTTATAGAATTATTTTCTTCAAGTCAAGTACCTGTCATATCAAAAACTGAAACATTCGTCCACTATCATTTTGTTCAAATCTTATTTTTTCTGTAAACTAACGGGGACACCTTAAGGTACTGTGGCCACTTTACTGGGAAATGACAGAATAAAAGCCTGCATGTCTTTAGGGTTAAATAATAAAGCACGTAACAGTATAAGCAAATATGAAGTCTATGTTAACAGAATAAATTATAGATAGAATTAGACCAAAGATAAAGCACTGGGGCCTATGAAGGCATTCAGCGTTGAAACGGAAGTTGACATTAAAAGTTTGAAAGGTGTAACAGGAGGCAAACCTCGCAGTTGCTCTATGATCAACTGTCGTTAGGAGAGGGTGCAAAGTCAGATGGAAGAAAGAGAATATGAAAGGAGTGTGTAGGCAAGTGGATAAGATACAGGCGAGCAACAGCCAACCGAGTAGTTTACAGCTGATAATGATGAACAGATCAGGACGAGATGATCCTTGTGGAAGGAATGTCCGCCCGCACTGCATTGCACCGCCTGACAACAGACTTTGCAAGTGACTGAACGCGCGATTAATGAATCAATTCGCTAATCCATTTGACAGATAGCTAGAAGATTCAATTACCATCTGATTAATTACCTGAATAATTGACTTACCTCCTAGCATTGCACCATCAGAAATCATGACCGTCTCATATTACTTAATTATAATGATCAAATTGGAATTATAAATTGATTATGGAAATAAGGTATCGATAAAAATGGGATGATGACAAATTTCCCTGAAGTCCAGGGAGTAGTTATCTCTCTCTCTCTCTCTCTCTCTGTCTCCTCGTCAGAACATGTTTCTTAAGCGGAAAAACTCAGAAATCTTAAAATATAAATGCAGCAGACCCAGATACACAAGAAAGTTTAAGAAATGATCTAAGGAAAATAGGAGACTGATCAAAAAGATGGCAAATACCTTTAACTTGGATAAGTGGAAAGTGTAACAAATAGGAACAAACATTCCTCATGACAACTAAATGCTCCTTGGGAATGACATAAATAGCGTAGATAAAACAAGAAGAGGAACTTAGGAGTCATTATCAACAAGGACTTAAAATCTACAATACAGTGCATAAAAGCGGAAAAAAAGGCATAGAAACTGTGGGATACATAAAGAGGCAGTTCAAATACAGAAACAAGGAGCCGGTGCTGCAGCTCTATACATCTTGAATATGCAGTACAGTTTTGGTCACCAACACGAAGAAAGGACATAAATAGATTAGAAGGGGTACAAGCAGGAGTTACAAAGTTAATTCCATCCATCTGGCGAGGACAACTAATAGAAGCATTCAAAATACTGAAAGGTATAACAAAAGTAGACAGTAACCTATTCACTTTAAACGAAAACCAGACAAAATTAATGGATGGAAACCAGAACTGAAAAGAAACAACACATCCCATTGTGGTGACTTCTTTACTTACAAGATATGTGACACATGGAATAAACTGCCACCAGAAGTTGTAAACAGCAACAGTGTGGAGGAGTTTAAAAGAAACTTAGAAAAATCATTAGGACTGTGAATTAACAGTAAAACCTGCTCCTAGATATAAGTGAGCACACCATGTCTCCTCGGATGGAAAAATAAGTCTTTTAGACATCCTAATCCTCGTAACTCTTTGTAAAGTAATTAACAGCAGAAACACCTAATACTTCTATACATTACAACCAATATCTTGAGTTTATACAATAGAAAAGTGTGCCATCTACTGACGATAATTAATTAACAAATAGAACGAAAACTCGCCGTGAAATTTTTGACTACGCCATCGGTATATTACGAAAATATGAATGCTTCAAGACTCACTCTCTCTCTCTCTCTCTCTCTCTCTCTCTCTCTCTCTCTCTGTCTCTCTCTCTCTCTCTCTTAAAGCATATATATATATAAAGGCCAAATTACAAACATGTAAAAATTTGCTACAATTTATATTACACTTCAGGGATTGTCAATCAAACCATTCAATTTCATAGTGTCTATAATACTACATATTTTCCAGAAAAAATATTAAGGGAAGGAAATTAGATGTTCGCCAAACACTACGCGATTCTTCTACAATAAATGCCCAAAAAATGCCACATTTTTTATTTCAACAAAAATATTTCTAAATCCAACGTTCTCTTGATCCATAATTTAGGAATAATATTCTGCACATTTTGGATCTCATGGCAGGGAGCCCGGGGAGATGCCTGAATACAACGTCTGGGTTATACATCACCTAATGGAGAATGACGGGATGAGTTGGAGTTCATAATAGTGTATCGCCCTCCAGACTAATATTCCCATCGCAATATTCCTTACCCATCTAAGAATATATATATATATATATATATATATATAATATATATATATATATATATATATATATATATATATATATATATATATATATATATATCTATATATATATATATATATATACCATATATATACACATAAATACACACACATATACAAGTTCGTGCGCTTATATATAGATAAACCTCAGGTGCGGGGTACTGTACTTAGTAGTTAGGTTGCCATTTCTTTTATGACGTATGCGGATGAATTGATAACGCCCTGGACTCTTACTTGAAAGA
>NC_061110.1:48867972-48885472 GCF_015104395.2 Macrobrachium nipponense | reverse complement strand
AGGATAGTCTTTATTTTATTAAATATTGTTGGACTCGATAATGGTAGTCTGTTGTTGTTGTTGTTTTCAGAATCCATAGGTTTCCAAAAATTTCCTTGAGTGAATTTTTCCACCACAAGCAGTAGTTATCAATTTATGATTAGCGATTGGGAACAGGACTTCAGCCATCGGAGTTGTATCTATGCCATTTCGTAATCGTAAATTTCATACGAATAAATAATTTTAAAGAATTAGTTTTTATTTAACTGTGAAAGAAAACATTCAAGGTTACGAGCAACTCTTGTGTAAAGCTCTTGGATTTTCTATAAATTTTTTCAAATATCGTGGATTCCAACCAGTAACCAGAGAAGAAATCAGGACTTCAGTGGTGTTATCAACTCGGTCAACAAGTTAGGTATAAGTTGATAATGATTCCGACCTTACAAATCACTGTCTAAAATATTCCCTTTCGATTAACATATATATGAAAATGTAGTAATTCTGAGGTAGAGTGAACCGGATATTAAAGGATATTTGTAGCTTAATGTATGCGAATCATGATATGATAAAAACCTACGCCTTTGTTAGCATGGCAGGGGTCGGTGGATATCGATTCTAATTACAAATACCCAAGTTCGACAGTGATTTGCAAGGTCTTCATCGGTATTAACTTATAACTCACTTGCTGGCCGATTTGGTAACTTCACTGAAGTCCTGATTTCTCCTCTGTGCGCTGGTTCGAATCCACGAGAGGACGAAATTATCAACTTAAAAATTCCCCATAGATTAACATATGAAAATATATTCATTCTGAGGTAGAACGAATTAGATAATCAAGGAAATTTTATGCATATAATATATAAATAAATATATATATATACATATATATATATATATATCAATATATGTATATAAATACACACACACATATATACACGTATATATAGTAATGGACCGCACCCGGTCCTGCAGGATCTTCCTGCCAAAAAATAGAATGGGACTGGAATGGCGGGAAGCAGTAGAGACAAACAAAGGAGGAAGGAGCTCAAGGAAATAGAAAAATAACCTTATAATTAGTTTATTATGCAAAATAATATACAAAATGTACAAGTGACTCAGGTCCAGTGAAACAATAAACATACATAATGAATTCAATAATAAAGGCAGCAACAGTAATAACCTAATTAAGTGATTCTTGAACAACAACAAACTAGTTCATAAACAGCATAACTCACATAATGAAAGCAACATCGTAAAAACAAAAGAACAACGGCATAAATGCAAAAGCAGTGCAGTCCTTACAGACCTTACAGTTCGTTCGGGTTGCCCCAGGTCCCTCAGTGTGAGGCACCTCTAATGTCTACCAGAGAGTTGCTAGTACATCTTCCGGTATATTTTGCATCTTCCAATCTTGGATGGTCTGGGATGCAGTTTAGATATTTGTCGAGCTTATTCTTAAACACATCTACGCTCACTCCTGATATATTCCTCAGATGAGCTGGCAACGCATTGAATAGACGCTGCATTATCGATGCTGGTGCGTAGTGGATTAATGTCCTGTGTGCTTTCCTTATTTTTCCTGGTATAGTTTTGGGCACTATTAATCTACCTCTGCTTGCTCTTTCTGATATTTTTAGCTCCATGATGTTTTCGGCTATTCCTTCTATCTGTTTCCATGCCTGAATTATCATGTAGCGTTACTCTCCTCTAGACTATATAATTTTAAGGATTGTAGTCTTTCCCAGTAGTCAAGGTCCTTAACTTCTTCTATTCTAGCTGTAAAGGACCTTTGTACACTCTCTATTTGTGCAATATCCTTTTGATAGTGTGGGTACCATATCATATTGCAATATTCAAGTGGACTACGAACATATGTTTTATATAGCATAATCATGTGTTCAGCTTTTCTTGTTTTGAAGTGCCGTAACAACATTCCATTTTTTGCTTTACATTTTACCAAAAGAATTGCTATTTGATCATTGCATAACATGTTCCTATTCATCATCACACCAAGGTCTTTAACTGCTTCCTTATTTGTGATTGTCTCATTATTAGGTCCCCTATATGCATATAGCTTTCCTTCTCTGTCTCCATAATTTATTGATTCAAATTTATCAGAGTTAAATACCATCCTATTTACCTCTGCCCAATCATATACTTTGTTAAGGTCTCTTTGTAGGACGTTCCTATCTCATCACAAGTAATTTCTCTACTTATTCTTGTGTCATCAGCGAAACTACTCACTACCGAATCCTTAACATTACTGTCTATGTCTTCAATCATAATAACAAACAGTATTGCAGCTAACACCGTACCTTGTGGCACACCGGATATTACCTTGGTTTCATCCGATTTCTCATCGTTTGCAATAACTATCTGTTTTCTGTTGTGTAAAAATTCTTTTAACCATCTTCCTACTTTATCCACGATATTGTGTTTTCTAATTTTCTTCGCTAATATATTATGGTCTACTTTGTCAAAAGCTTTTGCAAAGTCTAGATAAACCACATCTGTTTCATTTCCGCTTTTCATATTTTTGAATATGTTCTCACGGTGGACTAACAGTTGGGTTTGTGTACTTTTTCCGGGTTCGAAACAGTGTTGTCATATATTAAACAAATTATTTTTATTTTTAATTAAATGTTTATAATATTTCTTTCATTTTTCTTCATTACCCTTTCATACACTTTCATAATATGTGATGTTAGACTCACAGGCCTATAATTACTTGCCTCTAGTCTTGATCCACTTTTGAAAGTAGGGGTGATATATGCTAATTTGTGCTCATCATAAATCTTGCCTGTATCTACACTTTGTCTTAATAATATTGCAAGTGGCTTTGCGATAGAATGAACTACTTTCTTTAACAAAAATAAATACATATACAATATTAGACAGCATAATACACAGACAATTAAAAATTAGTGAAATTAAGCAGCATAATAAATGCATGCACATAATGAAAAAGCAGTGAAATAACCGATAAAATAAATATAAAAACAGCAGCATAATAATACATTATGTAAAATAAATGTTAAGCATAGCAAATGCAAACCCAAGCAATACACCACAACACCAAACTCAAAGAGTTTTTTGACTGTCCTAACTGTCAACGAGGATGCAGACAAATAGACGAACTCGATCGAGGCATCAAGACAGCCACTGGCTGCAAAACAGGAACACTTCCACAAAACAGCTGACCCCCGAATCGAGTCGTCGAGACAGCCGTTTGCTGCCGAAGGAACAAATCCTCTCGCAGATGACCATAGTTTGATCATCGAAGCATTGTCATACAGCCATCAGGGAAAATAGTCACACTAACGACGAGGAGGTCCTCCACCTCCTGCTGAAGTCAACAGTATCGCTCATCAAATGACTCCCTGCTGCTCTGCTGCCGAAATACTGCTATTATCTGCTGCTCTGAACCAGAGTTGCTGCTGCCCTGGACTTAACACAGAGTCAGAGTCACTGAGACTGACGTAAACTCCTAACGTAAGCAAAGAAAACCATGAACAGGTAACGAGGTAACAACCCATCAAAAGTGCTGTCAAACGACTTTTCCATTAACAACAACCACTTTCCCTTACAATATGGTTATGGTTATGCAAGCTCAATCAAAAATATATAAATGAGCTCTAAAATTATAATGAAAGGTTTAGAAGCCACAGCCTTTTGCCAAGGCAGTCCAAGCCAACACCAACAGTGTACCATCTTCACAATTACACCCCGGTCTTTATCAAGGCCCGTTTTATTTATGCATAATTGTCTTAATAAAGATATCCTTAGAAATAAACAGGACAAAATTGTAAAAAATCAATGTCAATCTGACTTCTGACCTCTAAAATGACCCAAGAATATAGAGCATTTACTTCCTATAGTTCACATGGCATGGTCAAGATTCAATTCCCCTTTGGTCTTTGTATTATCACCTTCAACTTCGACTCACTCTGCATTTAGCTTATTAGTCGATTGCAGTTGTTAAATATGAAGTCTACTTCAAAGGTTAGAACTTTTACAATAATTATAACTTTGACCTTGGAGTATGGCCAAGGTTAAATTCTGATTTGCCATTGAACCCCTCAGTACGACACTACTCTTGAACTCCCTCTCCACATGGTTTCATCAGTGGAGTATGAATGCCTTATATGGAGTTTGTCTCCCATAGTTTCAACGTACGGACCACATTGATTCGTTAGTGGATTATGAATGCTAAACATGAAGTTACTAAGCTCTATAATTCAAACGATATGGTCAAAACTAAATTCTCATTACGCTTTTGATTACTAAAACGGACCTCAACCTTACTCTGCGCTCTGATTTATTAGTGGGGCAACATAAGTCAAAATATGAAATTCCCATCTGGCTACTGACTAACCTTAAAGATCAAATAGATGCAGAGGGAGAGAAGGGGGGAGGGGGTTATACAGCGGCAGTGACCCGTGGCTTTATAACTGGTGTGATTAAAACACGAAAAGAACAAAACTATATAACTTATTCTCAGACGTTGCAATATGTTCTCAATTTAGGCCGACCGTGACAGATGTGGTGTGCCAGAGATCTATTCCCTGGAACGGCTGCTGTCTAATAGTGAACTCAAAAATACTTATATTCCGTTGAGGAACTTTGTTTTTCTTGCGTGGAACGGCTGGGGGAGTAAGATTAGGCTGGCCTTCCGTCTGTCTCTTTATATTTGTTAATCGCCTCAGGCTGTCAGTGATTCTGACATGTACCCTGCATTACCACGTGGTTGAAGATATGGAATCCTGTTAGACTCGGGCCAGTGTAGAAATATCACGAATAAACAGAGTACGTAAAACCTCTGATAGACTCGAAATTAACACGCTTTCCAACACGAATCAAACCTGAAATTATTCATATGTACTTAAAGATTGAAAGTTTCTTCAAATTGAAATTTTGCATTTTAACGAATAATATGCAGTTCAAAGTTCTCAGGCATCACAGAATAATAAATTAAGGATTTTAGATTTCCTCGAAACTGCGACATCTTGCCAATAGCAAGGGCAACTTAGGGGAAAATAATCGTAAACATTTACACAACTTTATGTGCATTTGTTCAGCAGTAACAAAACAAACCAAGAGCCTAACTTTCAAGTCGGAGGCAGTACGATGGCATTGCAGAAAATTATACGAACATAAAAGCAAATGCACTGAATGACATTTTTGTCATTAGGTGTATACGAAAAATAAATAGATCATTTCTACCATCATCTTACAAAGAAAATAAATATAGTTCCAAATCTCAAATGGTGAGATCCACAGAGGATGCATATTCCAACTGCATAACATGTTCAGCTCGGACACTGCCTTGGAATCTGATAGGAACCAATCAAGACACCAACAATGACAACGAAATTGTGCGTATACAAGAGAAAAGAACATCGCCTTATCATTTGATGAATTGAGGAAAAGTCGCATTTTTCATAAGTCAAACTATTCGTCCCGAATCACATTTAAAGGGAAAAAAATCATCCTACGGAAAAGTTACGAATTTTGAATCTCCTTTGACTTACCTGACTCAGTCTGACCTGACAGATTACGGGCTCTTGGCGTAACTGAACTTACCTGAAAAAAAAACAAAAAAACGATACTTTTAATTATTGCCTAACATATTTATTCAAAGCTGCATATGTAATGCAGTGAAATTGGCCGATACCCTGTGTACAATACTGAAAAGAAAACTGGTCTCTATTACCTTACAACTATTATCCAAATTGGGCCGGAATTATTTTCATTTACCAGCGTATATTGTGTAAAGAAAATAAGACGATTCCTTTGGTAAAAATGGAGTTAAGAACACGAAAGACTAACCATGTATAAATAACAGGGTTAAAATGGCCAGTCTTTTGCACAAATACAAAATTCTCTTCTTCTGCGGTGGGGCATTCATATTGTCTCTCTGTTCCACCCCCTAAAAACATATTGATGTCCAGGTCTTATCATATTTGTGGCTGAAAAATCACTATGAAGAGTGGAGCAAAATGACCCGTTCAAATTTTGCGAAATAATTTAAACACTAATTTGACACTATAACAATGTCCTAAATACATATTTCACCGGAATACAGGACAATACATGTTATGATGGAATATCATATCATGGATTTACATTATGTCATTATCAGAGGAATTCCACAAACAAAAATAAATTGATGCAAAAGTAGTTATTCAAATATATTCGTTTGATATGCTGCGCCAAATAAATATTTAACGATCTACAAAATCATTTTCCAGCTACCAAAACATTTCCATAATAGGTACGCGTTCAAGAATTTGGTGCGAATATGATATATATATATATATATATATATATATATATATATATATATATATATATATATATATATATATATATATATATATATATATATATAGTATATATATATATATATATATATATATATATATATATATTATATATATATGTGTGTGTGTGTGTGTGTGTGTGTGTATGTGTGTGCGTGTGCATGTGCGTGCATGCGTGTGTGCGTGTGGAGATAAAAGGCCCATAAAAGACTATTTTAACGTTGCAACCCTATATTTCGAGCTATATTTCGAGCACTTCCTTCTGTTCTCCTGATCACTGGTAGATCGAAGTGCTAAAAATATATGGTTGTCACGTTAAAATAGTGTTTTATGGGCCTTTTATCTCCATATTATACTGTTGTATTACAGTAAAGACATTCATATATGATATATATATATATATATATATATATATATATATATATTATATATATAATAATATTTATATGTATATAGTATATGTATATGTATAGGTATATGTGGATATGCATATATATATATATATATATATATATATTATATATATGATAGTATATGATATGTATATGCATATATATATATATATATATATATATATATATATATATATATATATATATATATATATATATGATAGGGATTATAATTAATGATATATTTAATAGCATAATGTGATGCGCTGTGACCCTTTTGGAATGCAGAGAACAGAGCCGAAGCAACGACCCGAGAAAAGCTGATAAATGATTTCTGTGATGGCGTGATTCGAAAGTGCATAGTTAGGCGAGTCAATGTTCGTCAGTTCATGGGTCTTTTTCAAAGTGCCTTTGGGAAACTGGCTGCGACCAGTAACAAGGGGCGTTAACGAAGTGTGCATTCGTATGTGCATGTGCGCCTCTT
The DNA here is from genome assembly GCF_015104395.2 of Macrobrachium nipponense. Taxonomy (NCBI): domain Eukaryota; kingdom Metazoa; phylum Arthropoda; class Malacostraca; order Decapoda; family Palaemonidae; genus Macrobrachium; species Macrobrachium nipponense. The sequence goes on along the minus strand of NC_061110.1, from coordinate 48,878,294 downwards.
CTATTCATAATGTATCAATAACCAAGTCTATGGGAGACTTGCATAGAGACGTCTGTGGGAGAAAGGCAAGATGCCGGGGGAGCTCTGCGAAAGTTTATTTATATTAAGTGCATAGTATTCCAGGCTGCAATGAATGAGTCTTGCATTACTTTAGCCAAAAAGAATGGCTTGTTACATAGTGTAAGAATGTTTAATCTTTAACTTTGTCTTTAAACTTATGTGTGCTAACGAGTGTGTTTCTCGTGTCTTTGAAACAGACGATTCTGGCAAGGGGGGGACCAGGGACCTAGAGTCCTAGATGGGAGAGACAATTGGTGTGACAAATTACTGTTTTAGACATTTTAATGTTGGGGGGTTAACTGAGTTAAGTTAGTCAGTAAGACTTGGATCATTATCTTTCCATTGTTAATAAATAAATGTTATTTTTTATATAACTTTGTCTCTTCATTTTGATTACCTGACAGAATGGAGAGAAAGAGGTGGAGAGAGAGAGAGAGAGAGAGGAGAGAAAGAGAGGTTGCGAGCCGTTGGTCGCTTAGAGAGAGAGAGAGAGAGAGAGAGAGACGAGAGAGAAGGAGAGAGGGATCGCTTAGAGAGAGAGAGAGAGAAAGAGATGTCGCGAGCCGTTGGTCGCTTGAGAGAGAGAGAGAGAGAGAGAGAGAGAGAGATTGTGTGTCAGTTTGCCCGACGCTCGGGGTTACACGTTTACCAAATAAGTAAAGAGGTTCATATCCTCGTTTTACATATATATATACGTATAATAAAAAATCTTTATATCAATAATAATATATATAATATAGTATGTAATGAAATAAACTATAAAGTACTATGTATTGTATGTGGGTATTATATTGTATAACGTATATGTGAAAAATCTACTTATCTTGCTTTATATAAAATGTAATGTACAGTATGTATGTAATTGCTATGTTGTATTATATATATATATATATATATATATTAATATATATATATATATATATATACATTGTTAGCAAGTATACGTGTTTTATATTATGAACAAATTTGTTACACACATTTGTATGTTTGGGAGTCCATAATGTTGCAACATTAGGCAAAAATTGACGTTTTGTTTCAGGTAATATCTGAGATCTTCTTATTAATAGCCAAGCGAAATTATCACCATCTCGTATCTTTATCCTTTTCTATACATTTTACTGTAAAATGAATATGTGTCACTCTTTATCCTGGAACCAACAATATATAAGAGTAGCGATTTGGTATTGAAATAACTTTAATTTTCCGATCTAAGACAGTAATTGCATAACATGGATATTGAATGATTTAGGATATGGATCTGATTACAACCGAATACACAACTGAATAGTAAAAAGAACAAAATATAATTCACGATGAATGCCAGAAATTCACAATTCGTGATTTTTCTCTCAATAATTAGAATAACAAAGACTGAACGCCTCGATGGCTATAGTGTCCTTTAAAATATATATTCCACTTTCAGCCTTCATAATCATATATGAATTGAGTTGCGCACAACACTTTCTTTGGGACAGTGATTCACTGTAAACTGAAAGGAGCCATGCTGGTGATGGAAGGGAAATCTCGTTCAGTACCCTCAATAAATATCCAAAACTCATTACAGGTCCCTTGAACATCACATAAACATCGAAATCTGTACTCTGCACAAGACTGTCCCTCCAGCGTCCGGGCGTCATTAATGTCACTCCGTTATTTGTAACGAAGCTGGGAAATGATGCCATCAGTCCCGCCTCTCTCTCTCTCTCTCCTCAGTCCTTCCCGAGACCTTCTCGGTGAGAGTATCAGGGAGGAAGCTAATTGCCTTGATTATTGTGAAATCAGGTTAGTAAGCATCACGTCTCCAAAACGCTTCAGACATTATGAGCAGGGATGCTCCCTGTCACATGAAGACACTGGGTTAGCCCCTCTCTCTCTCTCTCTCTCTCTCTCTCTCTCTCTCTCTCTCTCTCTCTCTCTCTCTCACACACGGACACACACACAAAGAACCGTAAGATGTAGAAAGATAACATTAAAGTAAGACGAGAAAAATACGCGAGGCGTGAAATACAGCAGAACTAATAGCAGAACTCATCAAAGAAATCGAGATATTCTGCACGTGTAAAAATGGTAATTTAAATTTTTTCAGCTATTTTATTTCTTTGCAATATCATGGATATGATGTGAATTGAAATCTAAAACGCAACACATCCTATCAAAAGAACAGTCAACTGTAATCAGAAACTAATTTAATCGTTGAAATCTGGACTCTCAAGAGAGTGAATAGTTTTTATGACTGAATAGCTACAAAATTCCTCACTTCCCCGCCACACTGCTCACGCCAAACTGAAATATACAGCTAAATACCCCTTAAAGTCATTAAGCTTTAAACGTATTCATTTGTAACAAAGGCCCTTCATTATACTCGTTATACTGGGCTATGACTCAGCACTATTGTGGCTGTTCTCAACCTTTCCCATAAATACGGCTGAAGAATATTAACTAAATAGCCATTTCCTTCCAAGCTAATCTCGGCAATACTTAAAGGATCTTCTACTCTGAGGAGTGGCTTACCACCTACATTTAACTGCCTGGAGGAGTCTGTCTTCTTTATTTTTCTGCAGTAATTCGATCTAATTTGATCAAAGGCATGCTTGATATCACATGATGGCTGTCTGTTAAATACTTTAGTTAAAACTTTAGTAATATCTTTGTATCCATCTTAACAGATAAAACACCCCTGTGATTCAAGGCATAAATCATTATTCATGGCAGAGTTCGGGACACTTAATCTTTATAACAGATGGAAATCACAAAATTCTCAAGATAGCGCGCCTCCCATGAGGTGTGTCATAGAAATATTACTACTTTCTTATTTTCCACTTAAGATATGTTTCAAACAAATCCATGAATCACATGAGTCAATAAAATGTGAAAGTAAATCCACAGTAATATGTATATTTGATTTTGTTATTTAAAATATATAAAGGTTTATATATTCTAAATTACAAAATCAAACATACATACTACTGTGGATTTACTTTTCCAAATAAATGAATGAAAAATATATAAATAAACAAATAAATACCAAAAATATTTGTTCACAGATAAAAGGTTAAAAGTTAGAAGAAGACCGAACAAATCACGGGGGCATTCAAATATAAAACGATATTTTTCATTCAATATTTCTTAATATACAAAGGCCAATGGCATTACAATACAGGTGCCCTTATACAAATTCAACTTCAAAAAAATAGGTGTGTGGGGAAGGGGAGGGGTCCTGTCCAAAGCACAAATGATGTGATAGGTTTTTGTCTCAAAACATGGAAGAGGCAAAGGCAGAATAAGAATTTCAAATCCTACTAACAAATAGGGAAGAAAGGGCGTGACGAGTACTAGGCACTAACCTAATAGCGGGAAATACTCTGTTTTTGGCACATCAAATCGTGGCCGAAATACTACTAAATGACAAGATTTATATATATATATATATATATATATATATATATATATAATATATATATATATATATATATATATATATATAATGTGTGTGTGTGTGCTAACTAGCATTAGAGGAAAATAGGAACAAGAGAGGGCTAAACAGGTGAGTCATGTTCAATCTAGATTATCTTAAAAAACAGAACTTAAGATATAAAAAGGAGAGTACTACAATGTCGAAAAACGTGGCAGAAAGCGTATGCATAACCAGAAGAAAATAAAGAAATTCAAGTATCAAAACAACATACTTATTTTTTACAAATCAGATTCACCAACCTGAACTCTGTGACTCCTCCAAAACTAGTTTCAAGGAACCCGAGCACTAAAGTTGTTGAAAAAAAATGTGAAAAATAATTTCATTACAAAAATTATGAATAATATCTACAGATAAGTTCACCAGATCAAGACTTCCAGATCAAGACTTACCACATGAAGAAGGAAAAAATCCAGCGCGAGTGTAGACAACAGATGGGACCTAGGAGGTGACTGTTGAAACATAATGAACAGAACAAAATGCAAATTTAAAATAAGGGATGAATAGGAGGTATTCTGAATCAAGACTGACGTTCCTAGAACGGATAACTTTCTCTCTGACTACGATTTAGTAGAAGACGATCAGCTTAATCAGGTACAAAGAAAACAAGGTGTCGGCTGAAGGCCCAAATACAACTTAAGGGGAAGAACTCGTAAGGAAACTCCAAGAGTTTAATTAACAGGGAAATGTATCTACACCTTAGATCCTACGTTACTGAAATCTAGGCGTCGACAGTGACGCCTGTGATCCTTTTTCCTAAGGCCACGGACTGGAAAATGAGCACGTGTTCAGAGAGACGGGTGATGATTCGCAGCTTTTCTTACAGGCCAAGAGCAATAGGACAGGGGGGATCCACCTTCACAGCAGGGCAATTGCAGACACCTTTCTCCTGAGATATGTCTTCGTAAACTGTAGATCTGGAAAGGTACGAACATGGCAGCACAGGCGAAAGACAAGAGAAACGTGTGATGCGCTCGAGAGAAAGAAAATATGTTACTTTACATGGATAAAACAAAGGGAATTCACAATAGAGGAAAACAGTAGAAGAGAGAACAGAACTCTGATGAGGAGTACAATAAAGGTAAAACGAACAAAAGTTGTGTTATCTGCAAAAAACAAATATTAAGCAGTTAGGTGAAAAGGCTGAATGTAAGGTGAGGAGAGAAAATTCGCAGGTAATACACTTGGGAAACAACATTGCACCACTCAAATTTTTCATACAGGAACAGCAAAGGATTCTCCAAGGTTCGGGACATGAGGCTCAAACATCGATGAGACAGGACTAGTCAAGAAAAACAAATTTCCCGTGCCATTTCCTCTACTAATGCCTTCTGCAATTGTACAGGAATTTGATCCATGTTAAGTGATCTGCCATTCAGCTCAAAGTTGCGAGAACCCTACGAACCTTCTGAGCAGGGAATCTTCAGAGGATCATAGTTTTAGAGGATTAGGAGCTAAGGAATTACTGGGACTATAGATCAGAAGAAAGAATAAATGTCGGAGTTGCATACGTTGTTGAGATCTTTACTATACGCAGTTCCGACAATTATTCTTCCCTGTGATCTACAGAACTGCATCGGTTTTCATCTTAGTATACAATAAATCCTTACTTGGAAAAACTGAGAAATAGTGATCCATAGCTGGTATACAGAAGTATGAGCAGTCGAAGGAGAGTTACGAATGACTCGTGCACCCGTTCTCTTGACTGGAGAGCTGAGGATCAGAAGTGGTCAAACCACAGGTTTGAGGTTATACCACAAGAAAAAAGGATAAGACCTGTGCCCTGATAAACTAGTTAAGGGATTAAACGATGGAAAATCAGCATGCCCAGTTGTCACTGTGGGGAGAGAATTGGTATAGAGATGTGCAGCTTGTATTAAATGCAATAGAGATAGGAATCATGAAAGAGAGACATTTAGCAGATAAAATGATCTGAAGAAAAGCCAAATTTTGTTAGGTAATTGACCACAATATTCAGGAACATGTGTTGAGTGTTGCAAAATGTTTTCCATCTCGTTCCTAAGAAAAAAGGCAAGTGTTCAGTCCTGCCTACATCATTGTGGAGGTACAATGCTGCTATTTGTTGCATACACTGAGGTTTCCAAAGAAGAGAACTTCAGCATGTGGGTGATAAAATACTAAGGTACTTAAGAAAGGAACAATTGTGGAATCAAGTACATATAACCAAAGCAGAAATTAATAGCTAAAGCAGCACTAGACAGATTTTTAATCCAAATGCCACCATAAGAGGTGATTCAGGAGCCAATAAGACAGCTGTTATGCTAAGCACAAACAAAACTTTTAAAAAGAAGATAGAAATGTGGGAGGTTGAAGATTAGCGGCGATCAAGAGACGCTGAAAAGGCAGACCCTAATATTACTGAAACGGTCTACAGTGAAAGTCAAACACGGTGAAATCGATGCTGCCTTCAGTAATTGTATTCACTCCAGATACCATTTACACGGGGCGATATTTATAGAACTTATAATTCAGCACTGTTAAGGAATTAATAAGAAGAAAAAATGTTGTTTTAATCCTTACTGTCATATGTGTAAATTGTACAATGAATTCGTGTAGGATTAAATTTAACAAAGATGAGTATTGTGTTTTCTTAAGTTTACAGTAGAGCAAAAATTCATGATCCCGTTGAGCTTTATCAAGTTTCTTAGTAGACAACCCAAGTCCGAGGAAGTGTTTTATATATATATATATATATATATATATATATATATATATATATATATATATAGATATTATATATATATATCCCAAGTCCGAGGAAGTGTTTTATATATATATATATATATATATATATATATAATATATATATATATATATATATATATATATATATATATATATATATATATATATATATATATATGGTTGGTTTAAATGATTTTGGTAATTAAGAAAGAAACAGTACTGACGATGAACGTTGAAAATAATTTCATTTTCCAATCCGAATTTTTTTCAAGATTGCAATTGTATTTTCCTTCTTTCTTTCGTAGCTTATCTTTAATAAAACAGATTCTGAGGTAAGAATAATAAACATATGGGAATTCAGTCAACGAAAAATTATACTTACAAACTTTTCATACTAATTCAAGATATACCTTATGCTATAAAAATCACTGAGCGATACCAGTAATACGATTGCATTTAAAATTGTAAAATAGATCTATCTCCGTAAAAAAAAGAAAAAAAAAATCTAAAACACTTTCTCGCGCTACCTCAGCACAATTAAGACAGATGGATAAATGATAAAATCAAGACATAAACTCCAGTTAAAAAAAAATTATTCTCAGAGTCAACTGCCTCAAACAGAACACTTCTCGAGACAAAAGCCGGAGGAGAGTCTTCGGGCATAACAGATATTGGAGTGTGACAATTTTCCTCACCAATGCCCCTCGTAATTATATCCCAGACAGTGAGGATAAATTTTTTCATCAAAGAGAAAGAACCTTGCTTCCGCTCTCATATCAACAGGTCCAAATGTAATCAGTAGTAGAGAGTAATCATCACCATTAATACAAATGGCATATTATCTAGAATGCAGTATAGAACGCAGATGAACTATTATAACAGAACAATAAAAAACAAATATAGTAAAAGATTATTTTCATTTGTACCAGGCTTTCAAAACCTATCTTGGATGGTCTCTACCATTAATAAGGAGAAAATATATTGTTTTTTCTTCCCTTCCACATAACTTTGGCAGTAGCGGCTAAACTTTAAAAATTACCCACCAGCTGTGTCTCTTATTCGGTAATGCCAGAAAAAAATCTTGAAGGAAGTTTTCAGAAATCTAGAAATTTTGTGTCACTTGCTGATGCAATATCTTCTGCAATTTGGAGAATCGTGACGAAAATTACACGGTATTTGGTTTAAGGTTGGTTACGCAAGAAATAAAGGGGGGGGGGGGGGGGGCTGAAAAATTACGACTGAAGCGTGTGGAATACTATAAAATTATGCTTCACACGCACACACACACACACACACACACACGCACACACACACACACACACACATATATCTATATATATATATATATATATATATATATATATATATATATATATATATATATATATATATATATATATAGCCTCATCTGCGATGTCCAGTTCTTTTATTCGGACCTATATACTACGCACCACACACACACACACACACATTATACGTACACACACACACACACACACACACACACACACACACATATATATATATATATATATATATATATATATATATATATACATATATATACACACATATATATACTTAAATATATACATACTACATATATATATATAGTGTGTGTATATATATATATATATATATATATATGTGTGTGTGTGTGTGTGTGTGTGTGTGTATGTGTATGTGTGTATGTAGTATATAGGCCCAAATACAATAATTGAACCAAAGTAAGAACCTTAAACGTTAAGGCTTCCTTTTCTTTGCACTATAAATTATTTTTTTACATATAATAAGTGAATTACATATCGAATGCATACACACACACACACACACACACACACACACACACATATATATATATATATATATATATATGTATATTATATATATATGCACATATATATGTATGTATATATATGTATATATGTATATATATATATATATATATATATATATATATATATATATATACTATATATATATATCGTTTTCTTTTTCCCAAGTCTGCGGGGAGTGCGCTCGCAAGACCAAAAAACAATTATCACGGCAAGATTTATACTTTTAACTTCATAATCATGGATTCACTCCTGTGCAGAAAAAGTGCACAACATTTGCCGTATCCTCCATAAAGCAGAGGGCTCATCTGCAATGTAACTCTACACACAAACGACCATTCACTTCTCCTTAAATACTCAAATAAATCTTTTCACGAACATCTGCATTTCACTACAAACACTCATCACCGGTTCTCTTCATGCTACATACTAGATAAAAAGTAAATCTCTATGGCCCCAATCTTTTCCGCGTACTAGATCCGGATTACCTAACATAATGAATGCACTCCACATTTCCTGCGGATCCATTTTTTATTTTAACTTTTTCAATGCCCCGGTATGACATATGACACATAAAGCCTTTCTTCTAAATTTCAGACTTATCACATAACTCTTCTACAATAAAAAAATTTTTGACCAACATAGCATCTATCTTATCGAAACCCATTTCGGTCTTACCGTATCAAACATTCTGTCAGGTATCTTACCTTTACCATCAAATTCGTAGTTATATTAATTATAATTATCAGACTTCTCCTATAACTCTTTGAGCCTACGATACCATCTTTCCTCTTACACAAAGAAACATTTATCACTCTCACCCATTCCTTCAGATTGTTTCCTTTATTCAGACATACTATTCTCGTATTTACACTGATGCCTTCCATTACACACCATTCATTTCTTCTCTCGCCCATTCAAGAATTGAACTGAATATAGAATTTACGCCAAATGCCAAGCACTGCGACCTATAAGGTCATTCACCCCTGAAACAGGAAATTGACAGTAAAAGGTTTGAAAGGTGTAACAGGAGGAAAATCTCGCAGTTGTATTATGAATCAATTGTTAGGAGAGGGTGGAAAGTAAGATAGAAGAAAGAGAATATGAAAGGCGGTACAGTAAACGGAACGGAAGGGATTGCAGCTAGGGACCAAAGGCACGCTTCTAAGAACCTAAGTAATGCCTATAGTGCACAGCATGAGGTGCACTGACGGCATTATCCCCAACGGGGCCCTATTCAAGAAATCTGAGAATTACTCACCACAGGATCCCAGAACTACATTATCTTGCAGTCGCATCTCAACCTCCAATACCACTTCGAGTTCCATTTGCCTATTTTTTTTCTCTTAATTTATCTATGTATAATTCTTTATTATTCCCTTTAAACTTTCTACTCCCTAGTTTATTACATGACTTAATTTTCATTTTTACATTCCTGTCGACACCATATCAATCCCTCTGTATGCATGATTATATCTATCGTAAGCTTCTATGTCAGCAACTGTAGCCCATAATTTATCATTCCCCTGATTATATACGCTCCTTACTCCCTTCTTATCAAACCCACTTGACCTAATTACCCTTATGGCTATATTCTCACTACTTCTTCATCAAAATAAACTTCTATCCATAATTTGGTTTCAGCCAAACACTCCTCTCATCACTATTTCACCAACATGTTGTTGTTCTCAGCACTACAATAGTCACTATAAAATTTTCTCTTGCCATGAACTCTTTCCAAATAAAATTCAAATACATACTTCTTAGAATGCTTTGTATTTCCATCAATCAGGCCCCTAGACCATCATTTACTGCTGGAACTTCATACCTCAACAAAACCATCTCTTTCTCCGTCACTTGCCTTCAAATCATTTTCGTCAAAACCAACAAGGCAGAGATTCAACACCTTTCCCGAGACTCTTTAACTCCTTCTCGCATACACAATCTGCAACGTTTAATTTTTACTCCCACAATAAAAAAAACCGTAAGGTCCTTGAACTAAACTATTTGTATTCTTTCACTCGTTCCCAAGTCTTCTTAATACCAAAATTGTTAGAATTATCCCTAACTTTAGTTCTCTCATCAATGCATAAACCAGCTCCTCAAATTTTTCCTAATTAAATTAGAATCTGGGTTAATTATAATGTGAACATCCGCTTCTCAACACGACCAATATCTTAAAACTCAAAGAACAGACAAAATGATGAATGGAACTCACACCTACATGAGATCTGAAGCTTCTACAACAC